>NW_027528417.1:353767-435369 GCF_008692635.1 Crocuta crocuta
AAAGACAGACGAGGGAGGAGGGGGAGCAAAGCAGAAGAGTCCTCCATCAGTTCAGTGTGGAAAATGCTATTATGGAAGAATTGTGGTCTTCTAAAAATTGTGTGCGAGTTGACACACATACATCATGTGTATATATGCACGTGCATGCCTACGTGTAGACAGTAGACAGGTTTTTACAAAGCAGGTTGGCTTTCTATGTAATGTTTTCCCATGTTAACAGTATGTTAAGCAGTATCGTATGTTGTCAGGTATGGCTATGCCATGTGATATTGCAGGATCATATTACATCCCATTGTATCATACGCATGCTGTTTTTGAGAGAGAGATTGAGAGAGAGAGGGTGTGCGTGCGCCAGAGCAAGTGGGGAGGAGCAGAGGGAGACAGAGAGACAGACTCTTAGGCAGGCTCCATGCCCAGTGTGGAGCCTGACGCAGGGCTCGAGCTACCAACTGTGAGATCATGACCTGAGCCGAATTCAAGAGTCAGATGCTTAACCGAAGGAGCCACCCAGGTACCCTGCTTTCTTCTTAACCTAGTTAAGCCTTCCTTGATTATTGGACATTTGGGATATTTATGATTTTTGTAATTGAAGGAATGTTGCAGCAGGTATCCTTGTGTATAATGGAATTTGGTCATCTTCTCCAGTCTTTGTTCCTTAAAATCCTCTCCTGAAAACAGAATGGCTGGCTGCAGTGTGTGAGGTGAAACTCCTCCAGGCTATGGGACACACCATCGGGTAGGTTTCCAGAGGGTCGTGCTCCCTGCCCTTTTTTGATCGCCGGTGAAACACATCATGTTTGCTTCTTCTGCAGCTTGGGGACGGCATCCTAGGGCACACGCCCTGGTTGAGATCTTTATGGCAAGTGCTGTTTGGCAAGGTTCTCTGGGTTTTGTCAATTAAGCAAATGGAGTTCATTTCCACATACAACGTAACAGTGATCGCAGCCCTGTGGACCTAGTACCTCTTGTGAACTCAGAATAGGAAGTGGGGGTCAAGTGGAGGTCAGAATAACAAACAAGAGCCATGACCTCATTGTCTGACTTGGAAGGCAGCCAGGACCACCCCAAATATAAGAAACAATAAGCCTTGAGACTTTGTTCCAGAATAAAAATTTGTCATATGAACCCGGCTGAAACTCTCTCCTAGAAATTACTATTGAGCAGTTAGGTCTGACATACCAGATTTGGGGATTTTATAGAACTAGGAATAGCAAACTTCTTTTGTGTTTCAGATATATCAATTTAATCAGCAAGGACAAATAGTTTTCAAAAAATTAAATGAGATACTTGTTTACTCTGGAATAGTGCTGTCGCTGTGGACATGATGGAGTGTCCATATAAGCACCCTTGTTTCTGATGACCTTGACTCTTGAGTTCTGTAGACCCATCTGGGACACCCACAATGGAGACCATGGTTAGGGATGTGAAGCAGTCTTAATGCTTTAGAAGTTTTCTGTCTCTGATATAGATGAGCTATAGCTCATCAAATTTGGGGGCATAATTGCTTTGATGACTACCATAATTTATGACTGCATTCTTGTTTGTTCTGTATTTTTACAAACCTCGCCCTTTGGCATAATGTAAATGAGGAAAAATAAGCGGCAGACATCTTGCCCTGGCCTCCTGTGCTTTTTTACGGAGATTCCCGTGATAGGGCAGGTCCTGGAGGCGAAGTGAAAATGAGTGTCCCTTCAGTGTGGAGAGAAAGCTCTCAGTGGATGAGGCTGAAGCAGGGTGGGCTGGAGGCGGCATGTCTGTGCGTTGCGGTGCCTCTGCCTCGTGCTTCGCCTCTGGTAACCGCCTTCCCCTCCCTAAGTCATCCGGTAGAAGACCACTGCTCTGTGAGATCAGTACGTTCCCCTGGAATTACCTCTTAATTAACTTTTCTGGTGCTTAATCATCATAAGCCTTATTTAATGTCTAGGCAACGTAGGATAGTACCAGATGGGATTTCTTCTATTATCAACAAGATAAGGTCCCTTGGAGCCTGTTACATCAATCCTCATTAGACATTGATTCATGGGACCAAGAATTCAGCAGCACTCTGCCACTTTTATGTTGTAGTTTAGTGTTTAGATGGGCTTTGTAGAGATGCTCAAATTTAATGGATTCTGGACACCGATCGTTTCAGTATGTCCTGAATTTGCGAAGCTTTATAGCAATAGTGTGTTTGTGGTATTCATGTGTCAAAGGAAAAAGAGAGAGGGGGTAACCAGGATGTTGGGAGCAAAATCCAGAGCCTTTCTGAGTATTCACACTCCCATTCCAAATAGCCACATAAAAAACAAACAAACAAAAAATTGGGGCAGAAATTAGAAAATACCATATCGTGTGCATGGGAGCTATTAAAAATCATGCTATAGTAGGCTCGTATGTTACTGGGTGAAAGTATAAATTGTTATTTGCTTTCTGGGGAGAGGAGTGGCTATAACTATCAAAATCACAATGTGTGTAGCCTATATATAACCTAGTGATTTCATCATCTTCAGAACTATCCTGCAAATGTACTTCGCACATTTGAAATGACATATCTGAGGTTTTAACGGTAACATTGTTTAAAATATATACCACTCAGTTATTGGGGAAAAAACTGGCATACCTGGACAATGGAATATTACCTTGCTAGTACTTTATCAAACGCTAATATACAAAGATCTCCAAGATACGTTAAGTAAAAAATAAGTTTCAGGACAACTGAATGATACAATTTTGTCAAAAAGGAACAAGAAATTTAAAAACATACAGAGAGACAGAGAGAGAGTGAGAGATAGAGAGAGAAGGGGAGCCAGAAGAAAGTATGTGAAGGGGGGCAGAAATAGTCTATATGGATGAAATATCTCTGGAAGGGTACATGGGAAACATATGATTTGGTTTGACTGTAGGGAGGGCTGTCGGTAGCTAAAGGACAGAATTAAGGGGGAAGAGTCCTTTCTCTCTTTTTAAAAATTTTTTAATGTTTATTTTTGAGAGAGAGAGAGTGAGAGAGTCTGAAGGGGGGAGGGGTAGAGAGACACAGAACCCGAAGCAGGCTGCAGACTCTGAGCTGTCAGCCCAGAGCCCAACGCAGGGTTCAGACCCACGAACCGTGAGATCATGACCCGAGCCAAAGTCAGGCACTTAACCGCCCGAGCCGCCCAGGCGCCCCGGGAGGAGACCTTGCGTTGTAAACCTCTCCATACTTTCTAACTTTTGAACCATGCCACTGTAAAGCGATTGCAAATGCAGCCTCAGAACATTCACAAGTCTTAATTGCTTATGGCATTGTTGGATGAATAGTAAGGGTTCATCAGAAGTTTATTTCCTTTTCCCTAAGTTGTAAAATAAGGCTATCGTACATATCCTTGGAAGAAGTATTGTTTCTAAGTTTCTACTTTTCCTTCAAAGCGGGGTACTGAGAGAAATATTTACTTTTTTGTCCTTTGGGATTTTTTAACTTGAGTCGACTTGACACGCAATCGTACATTGGTTGCAGGCACACAACATAGTGATTCACCAAGTTCGTACATTATGCTTTGCTCACTGCAAGCATGGCTGCCATCTGTCACCAGAGTGTGCTATTACTATACCACTGACCATTGTCTGTCACTGTGTGACCCTGAACCTTTATATACATATAAGTAGACTTCATTCATGTTTCGCTGGAACTTAATTCTTCTGCCTTTATGGAGTAGTGTGTTGATAAAATATTAATGTTTTTATTAGTTCCATAAAGCCCTGACTGGTACATCTGGGAAGATTCTCTAAGGTGACTTGATTGGGCCCCCATTACAGAATGTGCATAAGGTCCATAGCTAGTCAGGGATGCCTGGCTGGTTTCATGGGCTTTTTTGCTTTTTGTTTTTTCTGTTTTTTTTGGGGGGGGGGGGCGGTTAGGTGTTTGTTTTTTGTTTTTTGTTGTTGTTGTTACCCTAAGGATATATTTTTGGCCTAAGAAATCACGGTTATTCCCATGCTCTTAACTTCATTCCAGAGGCCCATCAAAATAATAGGAGCTTCATCAACAAGCCAGAAACAGGAATACCTTCTAGTCCTCAACCTAAAGGACTCCTCGGTCATCTGAGAACTCAGAATTGCTAAAATTCTCCAGTCAGTTAAAAATTTAATTAAAAGAGAGACCTCAGATGAAAGGAAAATGAAATATAAAATAAGTGGTGAGTAATTAAACTTACAAAATTTGAGTTAGTGTTAAATCATTGTTCTTAGGATTGTACAACTTAACATGACATCATTATTAAGTGACATTTAGAAAAAGCATTAATATTCTAATCTGAATAATAAGGCTATGATTCCTTCATGTGGCAGTGGGGGGTGGGAATAAGAAGAAGGAAAATTTCATCAGCATATCTTCAGATACTGTTTTATTCTTTATGATGATAGAGAAAATAGGATTAAATAGTTTAAAAATAGGCAGGTAATTGCTTTAAAAATTGAAGAGACGATGTAGGACTTCTGGATGACCAGAGAAAGAGGAGAAAGAGCAAAGCCAGCTTTGATCCCTACAGGACAAGATCCTGGAGCTGGTAGGAGGCAAGGGGGCCAGAAAGCACAAGAGAAAATGACCCAGGAAGATCAAATGTAGTCTCCCAGGTACTGTGAATTCGTTCAGGTTATTTATTAAAAAATAAAGGCCCTCAAAGTTAATAAAAAAAGCAATGTCAGGGGCACCTGGGTGGCTCAGTCAGTTGAGCGTCCAACTTCCGCTCAGGTCATGATCTCACGGTTCATGGGTTCGAGGCCCGCGTCGGGCTCTGTGCTGACAGCTCAGAGCCTGGAGCCTGCTTCAGATTCTGTGTCTCCCTCTCTCTCTGACCCTCCCCTGCTCACGCTGTCTCTTTCTGTCTCTCTCAGAAATAANGCCCTGCAGTCGTGTCATGTGATTTGGCACAGCTGACCCGGAGGAAAGGGAATTGTCCAGAAGGGCCTGACCTAATCCCGTGAGCCCTTTAAAAGCAAAGTGTTTTCTCTGGACGATAACAGAAGGGAAAGTCCGAGGCACTACAAGTGTGACAGAAGGGACGTTCCCTGTCACCAGGAGGTCACGGGCCACATGGCAGGGACCGGAGACCGGCCTCTAGGAGGAAGTCCCAGCTAGAAGACAACAGGGACCTCAGTCATGCAGCTGTAACCGACAACCTGAGGGAGCTCGGGGAGGGTGTCGCCCTGGCCGGTGGAGTCCTCTCTGGGATAGACGCTGGCCGCACCTTGCTTCAGCCCTACGAGAGCCTGAGCAGAGGCCCCAGCTGGAACACGCAGAAACCCCTGGCCCGTGGAAACGTGAGGTCGTTCCTTTAGCAGCACGCTGGTATTGCCGCGGAGCTTGTGGCGGCTCGTTCTACAGCAACAGAAGACACACACACACGTACAGTCTAGACCAGAAAGTTGGTGTGGCTGTTAATGTCAGACAGGTTCAAGTTCACAGCAAGCAGCATTAAGTGGGACCAAGTAGGCTTTTTATTTTTACTAAAAAAAATTTTTTCAATGTTTTATTTATTTCTGAGAGAGAGAGACAGCATGAGCAGGGGAGGGTCAGAGAGAGAGGGAGACACAGAATCTGAAACAGGCTCCAGGCTCTGAGCTGTCAGAACGGAGCCCGACGCGGGTCTCGAACCCACGAACCGTGAGATCATGACCTGAGGCCACGTCGGACGCTTGACTGACTGAGCCACCCAGGTGCCCCCCAAGTAGGCTTTTTAATGAAGGTAATTTTCAATAAGGTTAGTTTGGTGTGAATTGGTCTTGCCTTGGGGCTTGGCCACTTCCGGCAGAACTTTGGACACACGAACTTGGTGTTTAGGAAGGGCAGTGTCTGCATCTGTATCATGGCTGTAACAGCATGTACCTCACTGAGGCGGCGCGAGGACTGAACCACATGTCATATCCAAACCTGAGAAACCTGAGCTGTGTATGATGCCACAAACTCTAGTTAGTGATTTCTCACCGCTCGGAATCAGCTCTTTTCCAAGAGCCCATTAGCCACCTGTTTCATTGACTGTCTTTCCAGATTTTTTATCAGGCATTGATTTTAAACTTTATAGTTAGACAGAATCTACCTTCTTCTCTTCTCTCATGTGAAAAGTGGAATACCACTGATCTGACTCAGAACTCTTGGCGTCCATCCTCAGAGACTGATGACAGTGATTTGGGATCACATTCGCAACTTTTGTGGGGACCCTGATGCGATTTGTCTCAGGCAGGCACCTGGAAGTCAGTATAAGGCACCTGCGTTCTATTTTGTTTTAACTCATTTTACCTCTTGTCTTGGATTCCAGTTTCTTATTTAAACTGGAAAATAGTTTCTCCAGTGGAGAAGGTGAGAGAAAAGAAGGTGTCGGAGCTCTCTGATTTTCCACTCGCATCCATGAAACAGCATTCTACCATCTGCCCCAAACAGTATCACTTTTTGTTTCTTATTCTCATTGCCCTGGACATAATTTTAGATACCATTTATTTTGAATGTTTTAGTCTGAGCTTTTCTGTAAATATTCTTGTACATCTTTGCCCCTTTTTAAATATATGTTTAAATATATTCTTTTCAAAAACATGAGTTCTTCCATGTTTAGTTTATGCTTTTAAAAATATGACCTCATTAGAACATAGGTCAGCCTTTGCACACGGCTGATATTCCATGTTTGTTAGTCTGCGTGAATGAATCAGAGAAGTTTTCCAGATAGCCACACCGGTAATTACTTAACATTTCTTACCTTTTCTTCCTTATCAAGGGCATTCACTATTATAGGCTCAGTTTTCATTTATAAATATTCCTTTCTGAGTTGTCCATCACAGGCTTCACCTTTTGATCACCTTTTTCCATGTTCTAGACAGATATAGTTTCCTGAGCTCTTTTCTGCATTTGATCACACCCAGCTTTTATTTCTTCACCGTTACAAATTCCAAGTTTCTGTGATCCCTTTCTTTCAAGCCCGTGTCTTTAGCATCAGAGTGACTTTTTCATATTTTGGTATTTCATCCCAGCTAGGATGGCTGGGATGACTGAGTGTCTCTTTCCACTTGGTCTTTCACCCTGAGCTCCTTTGCCACATGGTAGCCTCCGGATTTCAGGAAGAGAATAGTAAGTAGAAGCCAAGGGCTCTTAATGAAGAGGATCAGGGTTAGGCTGATGTTACAGAATCTGGTCTGGATCACCCGGCGGAAGAACCAAGTGGCACTCGGAGATCTTGGAGGGCGGGAGGTTTATTTTACACCCATGGGCTCCGAGGAGATTATTCTCCAGAGGTCAGAGCCCACAGCATCAGCAGAGGGAGCAATTTATAAGCTGTTACGTCCGCCTTCTTTATTAATGTGTGCGACAAGCAAGGTGGGAAGAAGAACCCGGAAGGGGGAGTCTTTGATCAGGGGACAGGAATTTCCTTATGAGTCCCGTCGGCCATCTTATACCAGATTTTTCCCTATCACTAATAGACTCCAACTCTTGATGAGAGGTGCTGCCGAGGCCTGGGGTAAGACTTATTCTCCGTAGGTACCCAGTTCCACACATTTTCCCAATAACTGCTGATTGTATTGGGCCACATGACACATAAATCTAAAGCAAGTGAAAATAGTAGAATCGTCAAAATCTTGGAACCGGGAGTTATTTCCGATTATATCTTTTTGTTTCCAGGTTTAGTGCTCTTCACAGAAATCCTCCTTCCAGAGATGCAGGGTCACAGAGAGACTGGTGAATAGTGACCAGCTCAGTTCATGTGACTTGGAAACACTGACCGAGAGTCAGAAGCCATCTCAGTCCCTTCTTCTCAGGAGGCTCGAGAACAAGGTAGCTTTGTCACAGATTAGGTGCATTTATTCCGCCAGGGCTCTAGTTTCCGATCACTGATCTAATGCTGCTTTGTGTACTGATTTTCACAACTTGATATGATGTGAAAACAGAACTCAGGCCTCTGCTCTTGACTCCATGGTTGATGGTAAAGAGTGAACCTTCGTCCTGGTGACTGGAATCAGCTAGAGCTTTTTTTTTTTTTAATTAAATTAAATTAAATTTTTAAAAATAGTTTATTGTCAAGTTGGTTTCCATATGACACCCAGTGCTCATCCCCACAAGTGCCCTCCTCCATGCCCATCACCCCCTTTCCCCTCCCCCCCACCCATCAGTCCTCAGTTTGTTCTCAGCATTCAAGAGTCTCTCATGGTTTGTCTCTCTCCCTCTCCCCCACTATTTCCCCCCTTCTTCTCCCCATAGTCCAGCTAGAGCTTTTTAACAACTATGCTGTCTGAAGTTTGTCACTGTAACTCATTGGACGAAAGGGAAGGAAGTTGATGGAATTCAGTTGGAAATAATTATTTTTAAAACTCCCAGATGGCTCTAATGGGTGTTCAGAATAAAGAAGTACTACTTTAGAACAGGTGTTACCTTTGTCTGTAAAGGGCCAGAGACCAAATATTTTAGGTTTTGGAGGCCACAAGTTTTCTGTTGCAACCATTCAACTCTGCCTTCGTAGCACAAAAGCAGACATAGACAGCGTTGTAAAGAATGAGCGTGTGTATATTTCTCTAAACTTTATTTATGGACATTAAAATGAGCAGTTCCTGTAATTTTCACATGAAATGAAGTATTCTTTCTTTGGGATTTTTTCAACCATTAAAAATGCGAAAACCATTCTTAGCTTATGGTGGGTCTGAGCAAAATGGGTGGTGGACCTGATTTGGCCCACGGGCCGCAGTCCACTGACCCAAGCTCTAGGCACTTCTGACAAAAGATCTTTCCCTCTATAGTGGTATAATTCACATGCCATAAATTAACCCAGTTTACGTGTGCAATTCAATGATTTCGAGTAAACTTACAGATTTGCGTGCAATCATGACTACACCCAGTTTTAGAATATTTTCATTACCTTCCCAAAGATTCCTTATGACTATTTGCATTCAGTTTCTTTTCCCACCCCAGTGCCAGGTGACCACTCATCTGCCTATCTTTGTAGATTTGTCTTTTCTGGGTGTTTCTTATACATAGAATTGTACAATACATCATCTTTTGCATTTGGCTTCTTTCATTTAGCATACTGCTTAGGAGTTATCGTGTGTTGTAGCACGCACGAGTAACTTTCTCCCTTTTATTGTTCCACAGTATTCTTGTACAGATATACCACATTTTGTTTGTCCATTCACAAAATGGGTTGTTTCTATTCTTTAGCTATCACGGATAATGTTTCTGTGAGGACAGTCCTCTTCATTTTTCCTTGGCTGAGTTTTTTGTCCTGAAAGAACATTGGATTTTGTGGAATCCTTTTTCTGCACCTGTTAAAAAGATCATACATTTTTTTGTCCTTTTCCTACTAATATGGTGTATAACCTTAGTTGGTTTTCAAATGTCGTAAACTTAGTCATGGTATATGATCCTTTTTTTGTGGTCCTGGATCTGGTTTGTAATACCCATTAAGGATCTTTGTATTTGTATTCCCGGGGATTACTGCTCAGTAGTTTTCTTTAATTATGATATCTTTGTGTAGCATTGGTTTTTGGCACTTGGTACTGACTTCGTAGAATGAGCTGGAATGTGCTCTCCGTTTTCCGAATGTTTGTGAAGGATGGATAGCAATGTATTGTCTCATTTGGCAATGTCTTCATTTTGCCTTCATTTTTGAAGGATAGTTTTGCTGGGTATTGAATTCCTGGTTGAAAGGAATATGGATAGTGAGGGTCCTTTCCAGTCTCTACTGAGCACGTGTGCAGCCTCGTGCTTAGACACTGCCTTCCAGAACCCCAGGGATACGTGGAAGTTGACGAGCATTTACTGTGCCTTCCTCACCTGCCAGGTCTCTGGTAAATTTCTGGCTTGTCTGCTGCTCTGTTGTTCGGCTCAAATAATATCACAACTTGTGTCTTTCCCCGTTGTCTTGCCTCTGGGATTGCTCCTCTTTCTGACTGGGCCTGGGAACACGAGGTTTTTCTGTGCTCTGCTCCAAATCAGAACAGCTTCCTTTGGCAGCCAAACTGCATNTGTGGAAGTTGACGAGCATCTACTGTGCCTTCCTCACCTGCCAGGTCTCTCTGGTAAATTTCTGGCTTGTCTGCTGCTCTGTTGTTCGGCTCAAATAATATCACAACTTGTGTCTTTCCCCGTTGTCTTGCCTCTGGGATTGCTCCTCTTTCTGACCGGGCCTGGGAACACGAGGTTTTTCTGTGCTCTGCTCCAAATCAGAACAGCTTCCTTTGGCAGCCAAACTGCATGTCTTCATGGCTTGCTTCACCTTGTGGGTGAACTACCAGCTGGCCAGCAGGGGTGGGTGTGTACGTGGGGGTCTGCCTCATGCTTAGACGTGTAGACTCCTTCTGTTCTTACGTGAGAATCAATAGTGTTATTTGAATAAATGCTTCTTAATTTGCTATGTGCCTTTGGACCACTACCAGAGTCCTGAAACGGTTGCCTTTGACTTTTTTTTCTTTTGAATTTTGTCATTGCTTTTTGGAGAATAACTCTTTTGAGTCTTATCATCGGGGGATTTGTTGAGCTACTCATGCTGCCATTCTGCAGCATTTTTAACTTATTGATGAATGCGTCCTTTTTAGTCAGCTTATGGAAAATCTATTTTTCTGTTGTTACTATCAACAAAATCTGTAACAGGATCATTGGCTCAAGAAACCTTACTGGATTTTATTCATGGTACTCAAATGTGCTACTAAAACAGTAGGAGGATTTGTGTGGAGGAATGCAATTTTAATATGAAACAATTAAGTATTATTAAATATACATAGATTGAGTAAGTGATAGCATGAATATATTTGTGTATAAAATAGTTTTCTTTCTGAGCAGTAGTCCTCCTGTCTAGCACCATTGCACAGAGTTCTTTCTTGTTCTGGAAGGGCCCTCAGTGAGCCAGAGGAATGAAGAGCCAGGGAAAGCAGTTGATCCCTACCCTCCTTAATTCTTGGTCTTGGCCTTCTCCCTGGAGATGAGAAGGGCCTCCGGTAGACATGACCATGGCTGGCCACTCTAGTCCCCATTACTGGCCATCACATCAGAGAGTCAGTGGGTTTGGGTCTTGGAAGTTAGCGGAAGCGGGACCTACCAGCCCCACCTCATGACCACGGTTCTGTCTGTTTCTATAGTGTCCCCTCCCCACCCGGTTCTTTCCCGCACCTCCCTTATCATGCTCTCGAAAGGCCATCACATCAAAGTAGGAATCAATTCTCACTCTGTGTTTATTCCAGAGATGCCCTTGTAAGAAGCCTGAGCCCAGGTGGCAAAGCCAGCAGTGAATTTTAGGTAGGAAGGCAAGGTTGAGTGAAAACAGGCAGTGAACTGTTTCTGCCTGTGATTAGGCACTTCTTCTGTTTCCTTTGTTTTCCTTATCCAGGCATTTGTAGTTCATGAGCAGGTTGGCTCACTTTCCCTTCCTCAGCCAGCAGACAGAACTTCGGGAAGTCCATACAGCTTTGCCGAGGAGCTGTGCCCACCATGAACCTAGTGTGGCTAGTTTCTATGTCTGTGTAGTGCTGTTGGCACATTTGTTGGGCATTTCTGTTGGCAAAGTTCCAACTGAGAAGACTCGAGTTTCTGGGGTTCCATGTGGTGGTTTAGCCAGAACAGGCTGCTCACCGGGGAATCGAGACAGAGGCAGATGTTGCCTTAAACGCGAGCTTACATAAGCTGTGTTAGTCAGTGCTGTGGTTTTTTTTAAGTTTATTTATTTATTTTGAGAGCGAGAAAAAGGGCACAAGCAGGGGAGGGGCAGAGAGAGAAGGAGAGAGAGAATCCCAAGCAGGTTCCGTGCCATCAGTGCAGAGCAGGACACAGGGCTCAATGCCCTGAACCGTGAGACCATGACCTGAGCCGACATCAAGAGTCAGATGTTGAACCGACTGAGATCCCCAGGCGCCCCTGGTTGGTGCTGGTTTTAAACAATTCCCTGGGGCGCCTGGGTGGCTTAGTCGGTTAAGCGTCCGACTTTCGCTTAGGTCATGATCTCGCGGTTCGTGGGTTCGGGCCCCGCGTTGGGCTCTGTGCTGACTGCCAGCTCAGAGCCTGGAGCCTGTTTCAGTCTGTGACTCCCTCTCTCTCTGACCCTCCCCTGCTCACGTTGTCTCTCTCTCTCTCTCTCTCCTAGAAATAAATAAAACATTTAAAAAAAAAAAAAACAAAAAACCAATTCCCTTTCCCAGGGAGCTGGTTGCAGGCTGGATTTCCTCCTAGACATCAGTGCGTCCCCCCCGCAAAGGGGACTCTGTGCAGACAGGAGCCTCACGGCGAGGAGAAGTGTCCTGTGATTGTCGCTGTGCCTTTAACGCCCTGCTAAACGGAACAGCACTGTGCAATCTCTCGGCCCCAGCAGCTTCCTCTTCCCATCCAAATCGAGGCACACAAACACTTCCCTGACTATGGTCTGGATCCAAAATGTTTATCTGGCAGACCTGTGCGAGTCGAATCCTCTGGAAGGAAACCTAGCTGGAAAAAACATCTTAGAACATTGTGTCCAGGGTTGCCATCAAGGACCGTGTTTCCCACACACGTTGTTTTCCAGCAATATTNTGGCAGGAGGCCCAGACGGCAAAGGGACCCACACGCGTCTCCCTGGTGACACTTCTTCATTCTTGGCACCTCTGTTTTCCTTCAGAAGGGACTACTTGAAGCGGCTTCCTGCTGTCACCTCCTCCAGCGAGGCGAGGGGAGACGGGGGGCGAAGCCCCCAGAGCTGAGCCGAGGTGACTCTGCAGGGAAGCACTGGGGGCTCCCCCCGCTCGAGGCCCGCTTTCCTCTGTGCTCTGCAGACGCGGCAGGAAAGTGCCTGCAGGACGAGTCAGCCAAGGCCCCTCGTTGCCTCTGCCGCCCTCTGGAAGATTCCAGATTTGGATTTTGAACGATCCCCTCCGTTCCCCGTTGCGGTGTCTGGTGTCAGAGGGTCACACGGCTGCACCTCTTTGCCCCGCCCCATCCTGTCTGGCCCGGAAGTAGCTCCCCCCGCAAGGCGCGGTCTCCTCTTCTCCGGCGAGGCAGCCCCCCTTCGTGACGCCGTCGGCCGCGTGTTACAGCGGGACCGTGAGGGCGGTGTGTGGGGAACTGAATCCAAAGCCGTCGCCTCAGGAAGGACCGACGGCATGAGGGTGCCCCGTGGCCGGTTACATGGACGGAGCGTCAGGATTGAAGTAAGCATGTGACTCTGTTGCCTGAACAGACGGTGAATGCACTTCCTTAAAGGACCTGCCAAGGCCAGTTGTGAGCAGGTAGCGTAGCCTGCTGATGCAGACACGTCTTCCTTTTTTAATTAATTTTTTTTTGAAAGAGACAAAGAGACAGAGCACGAGCAGGGGAGGCGCAGAGAGGGAGACACAGAATCTGAAACAGGCTCCGGGCCTGAGCTGTCAGCGCAGAGCCCGACGCGGGGCTCGAACCCACGAGCCATGAGATCATGACCTGAGCCGAAGTCGGACACTCAACCGACTGAGCCTCCCAGGCGCCCCCAGACGCTTATTTCTACCCCCTTAATCCTCTGGGTACAAACTGCGGACCCACCGTTTTTTAGCTGATGACCTTTGGTAAATAGTAATTCCTCAGAGCCTCAGTTGGCCCGTCTGTAAGAGGACTGCCCCAATGCTCCCCTTCTCACGGTTGTCACGAGGGGCAGGTAGGGTTATGGACATAAAACTCCGAGGTTTCGCCTGACGTGCGACTGTGCCTGGTAAGGGTCGGGGGTTATTGTGTCTCAGCGGAACCTGTCGTTCTTACGACTTTGGAACTTTGCGTTTTCAGTGTTTCCGGGAGTAACAGTTAAGAGACGGGGAAGAGCTCGGAGACACCAGCAGCTCTGTGTTCTCTGAGGTCAACAAAGTGTCAGGAACGGGGCGTCTTTAACATTCGCCGTGACGCGGAGGCTCCTGTGAGTGAAAGGGAGCCGCGTGCTGCTGCGGAGGTACACACCCCCCTCGGAGGCCTCAGCTGCCCGCAGAAGGAAGGGCTCAGGCACGCCGGGGCAGTTACCTCTGCTGAAGACATTGCTCCAGAACTTTCTCCACCTAGGATGTTCCCGCGTTGGGACGAGAGAGAGAGGGAGACACAGAATCCCAAGCAGGCTCCAGGCTCTGAGCCATCAGCACAGAGCCCGACACAGGGCTCAAACTCACGATCAGAAACGTGAGATCGTGACCCGAGAGAAGTCAGGCCCTTAACCTACCGAGCTACCCAGGCGCCCCTAATTTTTAGCTTTTAATTACCATTGTGAGCAACTTGAGTTCCATTCTGGTTGTTTTACTTCAGAAGAAAGCTTTTTTAAAAATCGTTTACAAAGTATTTCAAGCAGTATGAATGGCACCCATGATAATAGAGCAGGTAAGGAATTGCTGCCGTGCATTCCAAGCAAAGAGGCGGTAAGATACTCCGCAGCGCACTAAAGAGGCTGCAGAGCGGGGCCCCGCTGCGCTGACTGTAAGGAGGAAGGACTTCTCTGTTCTCTTAGAGCCTTTTCTATTATTTTCTATTATTGAGTTGTTCTACATAACATAAATACTTGACATCTGTTCAGGGTCTTTGGTTCCTTTTTTAAAAAACTGGGTATAGTTTGTTTTTTGCTCACAAAGGAGTGCTATTTAGATGTTGAACTATTGACAAGATCACTGAGACCTGAGTCTGATGCTGTTCATGAAACTCTTACTCCCCGGTGAGCCTGCTGGTAAAACAGTGTTCTGGAAGCGCTGTGGCCTTCCAGGAAATCGTCATGAAACCGACCCAAGAAGAGCTTGGAATTCTAGACCGCTTTGGAGCATGCTGTAGTCTGTGGTGGAATTTGTTCATAGCTTTCATGGAAGATGACAAGTTTTGAAGAAGCTTGAAACCTTTCTTATAATCTCTGTTTACTGTGGCTACATCTGATCAGCATAACTGCTTGGAGAATCATGCCACAGACTGGGCTTATTATCTTGGGTTATTTAGATATGTACCCTTTCTAGTTTTGAGAGGAAGAAGGACAGATGTATTTGCTAGATGAGTAGTAAAAAGTCGGTTTACAAACTCACAGTGTTTTAATACATACCTTTGAAATGCTTTAAATTTACAATGAAATTCACATTTGCAGTTGAGTCTGAGGTGCAAGCTAACAATGTTGTGAAGTATTTTATGTAGAAGTACAGGTTTATCAAGAATTATTCATGTCTTCTCATAACTCTCCCCCCCAAGTGGACATGTTACATATTAAATTTGGTTTTATTGAACTTATTAGTATTTTGACCCAATTGGAGGCAGCCTTCTTTAAGTACATATTTGTGGATCCAGAAGCCTCTAGATGAACCCCTTTGGATGACATCTCACATTTCTTAACAACATTTCCTGAATACCACATAACTATGTGTTGTATGTAAAGCAAAAGCATTTTATAGAACTAAAGGTGATTTTTCTCAATTTAAACTTTGTGTTCTTCCCGTTGGGAGCTACTTAATGATTTGCTATTTTGTCTGTCTATCCCCTGCACCCTAGTCAATGCAGCTTTATTTTTAATTAACTATAGCAATTAATAATATTTTTGAATTCTCAACTTTTTACTTTTGCTGATATATACTTGTATCAGTCCGGGTCACACAAAGGGCCGGAAGCAGTACAGGATATGTGCAAACATATTGCAAGGAACTAGCTTACATGACTGTGAGAGCTGGCTGGGCAGGACCAAAGTCCACAGGGCCGGCTGTCGGGAAGGGCAGGCTAGGACTCGTGTGAGAGCTGAGCTGCTCCACAGGTGGAATTTCTTCTTTCTCAGCAAAGCCTCAGGTCTGCTCTTAAGGACTCTCAACTGATTGAATCAAGCCTGCTCAGTTCATTGAAAAGAATTTCCCTTACTTAAAGTTGACTGATTATAGACTCTAATTACATCTATAAAATACCTTCACACGACCACCTAGGTTAATGTTTGAAGCACTGTGCACTGTAGTGTAGCCAAGTTCATACGTGAACAGGAACAGTCAGATGCACGTTTTGAATTCAGCAAAACCCCTGGAGATTTATGCAGAATTGTATTTGTTTCATATCAGCAGAAACCCGTTGTTCTCTTGGTGTTGCAATGAAATGCACATTTGAAAATAAATGTTCAAGCCCCTTCTGTCTTGGCAGAGGGAAAGAGCAGTAAGAGAGGCGATATGGGTGATTGTCCCTTGTTGCAGACTGAGTCTGGAGTTCTCTCTTGTCCAGCAAGAGAGCGGATGCAGGATTGAATACGAGAGAGGCTAATGTCCGGGAGGAGACAAGAGCCCCGAACAGGGGTTTTGTCTCTGTATTTATTGAGCTCTCGAAGTTTTACACGTGGTGACTGTGCAGAAGAAAGCAGTAAGATAGTGACCACTAATTTGTGTGTGTAAGAAGCAAAGGGTTTGGGGGGCGAGTGGTGTTAGGAGTTGAGATTAAAGCACAATGATACAGCTAGATGCCCAATGGACAGTGTTTCTCTGTGGATGATACAGTCAAGTAGCTGTTGTCTCCAAAGTATAAGATTGCTGTGCTGCCTCAAGGCTAACAAGGCACCGTTTCCACTAGCTAACCTTGGTGTTTTCACCCCATAGCGGCTTTCCATCTCTAACTATTCTCGAGGAGGCGGCTTCCTGCCCTAAGCCTTGTTTTACTTAGTGACTAACCTTGGGTGCTTTCGCCCTGTGGCAGCTTTCTGTCCTAAGCCCTGTTAATCCATTGGTGCAAACCCACGGAATTCTAAAACTTATTTCCCTCAGTCCCTGAGATTCTCTGCCCTGTAGCTAAGAGAGGCAGGGCTGTAGGGTAATTCCAGGATTTCAAGGTCAGTGTCCCCCAGTATGTTCTGTCTTCTCTCAAGTTCCTCAGAACTCATCTTTCTGAAGGGCCCTGTCTAATAAGTCAAGAGGGCTTTCCTTGGCTGTTCGGAACAGGTCTATTGCTGAATGATTATTCACAACATCCTGGCTTAAACCCAGAAGCTTTGGAAGCCAGGGGAAGGCACCCTGAACCTTACCAACTATACCTATGATGTTTCCCAAGAATTACCAGTAAAGGGGTGACAGATTTTGGGCATTTGAACATTGAGTGACTTCTGCATCCATTTGCTTCTGCTCTGCCTCTGAAAATGAAAGCTTCCTGAAGGCACAGAGTCTATATCCCCAGAGCTGCCACAGTAAATAGCACATGGACCAGTTTGGGCCCCGGCAAGAAATATCGTACTCAAATCAGGATAATTTGAGGAGGGTTCACACAAAGGCCTATTTATAAAGCTCTAGGGAAATTCTAAATGCTAATGTGGCACTTCATCATGTCCAGTGTGGAATTAGGGGAGGGGGAGGCTACCAGAAGTGTGAAGACAATGTCTGGGATGGAGGGATGGTGGCCTCTGGCTAAGGGATAAGCCAGTCCTCTGGAGTTGGAGCTGGGGGAAGAGATACCCTCACCCTGAAAATGGACGACGTTAGCTCCCTCTCTTCACCCGCCTGGGCTCCCCATGGGTTGAACCCACTAAAAACCAGAGGACACAGGAATCTGCTGATGTAGTCCCTTCAGGTCAGTCACTGGGAGGGACAGAGGAAGGTGGATCAGAGGGGCAACATTAATGCTCTAGAGAGCTCCAGGTATGTGAACTTGAACAAGCTGAGTAACTTCTCTGAGCTTCAATTTTCTCATTTTCAAATGGGGTGATCCTAGTTATGTGGCTAAGTTAGCTTGGGGCAGGTAGTACATGCGGGTTCCCTTTAACAAGGGGCGGCATTTCATATAAAGCTGCTGTTGGCATTATTCTGTTTGCTACTACCATTCCTCTCAGCTCTTTTTTTTTTTTTAATGTTTATTTTTTTTTGAGAGAGAGAGAGAGAGGGAGAGCGCAAGCCATGAAGGGGTAGAGAGAGAGAGAATCCCAAGCAGGCTCTCCGCAGTCAGCGCAGAGCCTGACACAGGGCTGGAACTCATGAATTGCAAGATCATGACCTGAGCTAAAGCCAAGAGGCGAATGCTTAACCGACTGAGCCACTCAGGCACCCCTGTCTCAGCTAGCTCTTAACATAGACGTGAGGTTCACACACCAGTAGAGAAAGAGGTAAGATATTTAAGAAGCATTTTAAACTGTTTTAGAATAACCATAGCATCTTACATACATATATATATATACACATTTTAACCTAAATTCTGATAGTGAATAAAACAAAGCTCCCATCTCTTCTAGAAGCTCCTTATTACCATAAATTTTCACTTTTCCCTACCTAATTGCCGGGGATAAAAAAATAAAATAAAACAAAAGATTAGTAAGCTTCCCCACTTTGAATTCCATTCCCCTACCTACCTCATAAAGGGCAATTTAAAGACAAGGAAAAAGGACAGGAGATTTTTTTTTTTTAATATTTTTANGAGATTTTAACAGAGGGAGATGGAGACTAACGCACTTTGCCTGACTTCACTGTTACTGCAGTTTGATGTGACGCCATAAAAACTGTGAGCATGGGCGTCGTGATCTGATAAATGTGCCCACCTACGGAATTTCTCTTCTCTACAGGATTTATGATTATAAAGGAAGATTTATAGATATAATAATGTAGATAGTAGTATACACATAACAGTAGAGATTACTTTTATAAGTTAGACTTTTATAAGTCAGATCTTTAAGTCATATAGAAAACCAAACAGAAACATCTTAAAATTTCATCTTAGAAAGGATGCAAAGGGAATCTGTTGTCTTTGCAGAGATAGAAATCTGCACCTCTGGGTCCCCCAGTATAGCATCTGATTTTGGAAGAAATCCTTACTGGTTCCGTAGGACAAACACTTGGTGCTGTCTGTCTGCATGGATGAGACTCCTGCCCTGCATAACACTAGGTCGGAGGTTTGCTACAGTTCATCAAGATACACCTATGAATAATTCATGAGCCATCTGTTGACCATGAAGCCAGTTAAGGAATTCTAATAAATGCACGATTTCCATTTCCTAGGGTAAAGCAGTGTTGGAATTTACAGCCTTCCCAAGCAATAAAATGCCAGTTAAAATATAACTGACAGTTACGGGTCTTTGCTATTTCTAAGCATTAGTCACCTCAAAGACAGTATCACATATCTTCTTTTCTAGAACAATCAGCTACGAAATGTTGGCAACATGTTAAACTTCAGTTATTTCTTATAATACAATGTCTTAACTTTCACAGGAGCAAGACTTAATGACTCACAAAGACAATTTGGAATAAATACGGATACTCACCCTGGAATTTTCTCTTTCAATGGCAATAATTATTAACAACACTAGTCTCTTCTTTGAGGTAGTGATTTTTGGCAGTTTCGTTCTTATTCAAAATGTACTAAAGATGTGGTTATTCATAGTACTGCTGTCTTTCCCACCTTGAAACTGCTCACATATGAATTTAATTTCTTTTTTATTGGGTGAAAGGGGCATTGTTATCAACAGAAGGTATGATTTTAAAGTACCACGACACAAAATGATTTTTAACCTGAACTGTTAGGATTCTGAATCATTTTTGAAAATCATAAATAATTGCCTTTTCTGACATCCTGATCGCTCCGGAAAAATTAAGGAAATAAACACACTTTAGAAAGTTTCAAACTCCAAACAGATTTTTGTCGCGTTGATCATTTTTGTTTTTGAACATTCTGTCTCTAATTTTTTGTGTAGGGACGTGATCGGATCACCCTTTGGTGGATGAAGTGGGAAAGCCTGACGAGCCCGCCCGAGCGGGTTAGGAAGCAGAGGTGCGTGTTACGCAAACTTCAGGGCTCTCCACTACCCTTCTGGTCCCTCCCAGGTTTTTCTTCTAAAATGAGAGAATAGACCCTTCTTTTCATGGCGGCAGAGAAGCTGGGTTCCATTGGTGAGCCCCACTTTTGGGCCCTGGCAAGTCCTGATTTTATCTCTCATTCCGGCTGACTTGAGTCAGGGGACCGTCTATTAAACTGTCTTTGTATTTTGAATATAAAGATGATATATAATAAGACGCCCATTTTGTAAATAAATACCGGGATATATATATGTATCTGTACTGATTTTTAAAAGATCTCGAGAGAATTTATTGCTAAAAGTTGAAAATGGTTACCTCTGGGCAAGTTTTGTTTTCTCGATTGTACTTTATTTTCTAAATTTCCTTTAATCACACAGTAGTTTATTTTTTTTTTTTCAAAGTGGTAGTAAGTAAGTGTTCATTTTCCTCCTCACCATGTCCACTAAGGAGCACAGCCAAAGAAAGCACTAGAGAAGTTTGAAAGAGGGGGTGTGAGGGTGGCAGGTCCTCCAGGCCAGCCGCTTGTTTGGTCATTGCACTGAGAGACCCCCAGGACCGGGCCCCCCGAATCTGACAGCGTCAGAGCGCACAGGCCCCAGTTGACGGCGGGACGGTTGCCGCCTCTGGGACAAGGGCACCCCTGGGGACATGACTGCTGCGCTCTCGGCCCTGCCGGCTCCAGAGCGGACGGCTGTTCAGCGTGCGCGGAACCAGGGCGCCCCCCCCCCCCCCCGCCGGCAGACTGCCCTTGGCCTGCGCCTCCACGGGAGGGATGCACGCCCCGCTGTAGCGGCTGGGACGGAGCCGGCCTTTTGCGGTGCAGATCTGCGTGAAACAGTAGAAGGAACAAAACCTGCAGACCTTGAGGCTGTTTAATTTCTAGGTCAGCCTTTACGATCTGTCGTCTGCATCTTCTGACCTCTTCCTCTGTGCTTTCTTTAGACCAAAACTTCCAGGCTTCCTGTGTAAGACTCTTAACCTTCTTTCCACGTGGCCGGTCCTGGTCATCAGCTGTCAGTACAGGCTCCAGCTTCCCCTTTTCTCATGTTTGCCGGGGAACTCATTCATCAAGGCCTGTGGAGCCTCTGTTGCCCATGTCCTAGGTCCTGGTCGGGGTGGATGTCCTCACAGACCCATGAAAGTAACCTCCGTTTGTTAACAAAAAGGCTCTCCGGCCCTCAGTTCCGCAGGACCTCTTAGAGATGAGGTCAGTGTCCATTAGCCTTCGTCTTCTGGATATAGTTCTGGACTCAGGCTTGATGCCGTGTCGGTATCAGTCAGTAGTAACTGACAAGGGCTGGCACCAGCCGATGCCTTTGAACTGAGAGCGGGGGCGGCATACAGTGTGCCCGTTCCTTTACCAACGGCCATCCTTGTCCTCAGGTACCAACAGACAAATTCAGACGAGCCGAGTCTTGTGCATTGGTGTGTATCAGACCCGTGTCACAGCAGAGGTTTTACTTCGCCTGCATAAGTGTCTTGGTATGGAGTCACTGAGCAGGCAGCATCTCGGTTTGAGACACAAAGGTTAAAAGTGGGTGACGAGAGCTCTGGGTGTCGGGGTGCCGTGCTGTGCACTTTGGCTGGTGTCTCCCACGGCCGCCTGTTGTATCTGTCTTCAGGTGACCTTGGGGCTGCGCAGAGTGCGTGCCCAGCCTCCCCCCCACCCCCCGCGAGGATTGCATCCTGTCTCCTTTACATGGTAGAAATCACTGCAGACACCATATTCCACTGTGATTGTGATGCCTCAATGCTGTATGTTTGTGTCGACGTAAATAGTCCTCTCAGAAATTGGGCGCAAGCCTGGCCACGTGCTCACTGGGGACTGGAGAGAAATCCGTTCCAGCCTGAGCCTTGCTCGCATTATTGAATTTGAGTTTGGTGCTCTAATCAAGCTGGCACCTCCATAGTCTTGTCAAAGGCAGTTATTTGGGAGACAGGTGCTTCATAACTTGCCTTTGCGTCTTAGTGGGCAGGGTCACTTTCATAAACATGTAACCGGAATCCTCATGTCCGTCACCCAGGCCCCCCGCCTCTTTTATGTTCAAAGTGGTAGCATTTTTGCACTTTCATCGTGGTGTTTGATGCTGCTTTGCTCCTCCTGCTAGTTTTGAAAAATGGTATAAAATGGAAAGAAATTACAGAGAGGGTGCAGCGGGCCCTTGATGGAAACGGCCCATTCGTGTTGACTGTTGAATGCAATCAAACTCAATACCTACAGAAGGCTTAGGGCCTAATGTTTTCATATTCTAGAGCTTCATGAAGCATTCAGCCCAGATTTCTAATGAGTTTGTCCCTCATGGGACTTGCAATCTTGAGTGACAAAAACTACGCAGCTAGTTTGCCAAATATCATCAGGTGACAGTCATTTATGATACATTCTGCTGGAGGCTGCAGGCGACACTTGATTTCCTGGCAATTAATAGATAACTTTTAAATGGCCAATAAATCAGCAGTTGATTATATTTTCAAATGAACATGACCAGCACAGAAATACTGTGACACCTTTAATTAGCATCAGCATGACACTTTTGTAACGACAATTAACGTTGGTGGCTGAAAGATTTCTAGAAGATCCGTTTAAAAGTCTTTAGGGAATGAAGATTGCTGTGGTCGGTGCTGAGGATAGCAGAGGCGAGCACAGGATTCACATCCAGTGGGGAGGCAGAAATCAGCCAAAGAATGGCAGAAGGAGTGTGAAATTACAGCCGTAGCACAGGTGATGACGAACGATCATAATTTGCTTAGCATTATGGGTTCTCTAGAAGCAGAGCCTGAGGCAAGGGTTCAGATTTCATGATTTATTGGCGGGGGGTGCTTGTAAGAGAAGGAGAGTGTGCAAATAAGGCCCAGGCAGGGGAGGTGAGATCTCGGCTGGACTGAGCTCAACGTGATGCCATGGGGGGCTCTGGAGCCTGAGTTGTACCCAGAGTTGCCCCACCGTAAGGCAAGGCTGGTCTTTCGTAGTCTCTCCTGCCCTGCGCTCGTCAGACATTAAGCAGGGTCTGACCTGGAGGGGAGGGGTATGTCCCCTGGGCAAGAGGGCTTCTGTGAGGCCAAGGGCAGTTACCCAGAGAAGGACAGAGAATAAGTGCATCGACCTGTGAGGGGCCCTGGGTGTGGCACCAAACGGATGCTCCAGAGATACTAAGAGAATGCACGACACAGTGTTCTTCCGTGTTCACAACCCTCTGGGGGCCTTCCATCTCACCCAGGAAAAGAGCCACATTTCTAGAAAAGACTGCCAGTGCCTGTGGGGCCTGGGGGGCTGGGGGGGGGGGGNCTGCTATCTTTTCTATTTAAACAGCGAAGTCTGTTTTGGACACTGGTTCCCACTTCTGCATCTGTGTCGAGGCACCCGCTTTTGTCGTCTTACATTTTTATTCCGAAGATCTGTAAGTGCCCGAGAATTTTGCTTTAAGGTACAACTTGGCATATGGTATGACTTTCCTGGCTTCACAGAACTCCTCTTTGCTTCACCAAACGCGACCAGAATTCCTGTCTCCATTTGAAATTGGCCCAGGGTTGAGGAGAGAGTCTTTGAGGTCAAGAAATACATAGATATATGTTTGAAATCACACAGAAGTTCTGCTGCATACAGTGGACTTCTTCTGGGCTACGCCTCTACCTGTAACAGCTGCCTTTCCTCCCACATTTAGGTTTGTCTCTTAGATCTCTGCACCCGTGGCTCTTTCCACAACTTTCTCCAGCGCCTATCTTTATTACTTGGTATCAGTTAGGTTTTTTCCTCCTTGGATTCTCCACCTGAGTTCTTTCTTAGCATTTTGGTTTGTCCTAGAGCAAATCAAGGGAGGCTTCTGAAATCTGGTCATTGGTCAAAATCCTGTGGTGCCTCCTACCTCCCTTAGTATCCGTGTGGTTGAGGCCTCAGGGTAGACAGGCCTCCCGCTGAGGACATTGTGACCCATCCTTGGAGATGTTTTGAGTCATTGTCATTATCACCCTGGCTGCTCAATCTGAAACACTGCCAAGTTCCTGGAGAGACTTACCTGACAAATCTCTTCCAACTGTAGGAACGTATATTACTTATGAGACGTGTATCTAAGGACCGATTTAATGGTGGAGGTTAGAACGCACCAACTCGTGGTTTCGGTATGCCAGTGGGAGGGGGGCAAGTTGGGGGAGGGCTTCTGGCACATTGGAAGAGCTCAGGAAATACATGGAGGCTGAATAAAAGTGAACTGGCTGGTTTGGAGAATACAGATAAAACATTTTGAGTTGTGAAGACCTGAAATACCAGAAGGAGAAGTGGACCTGCAAACTTAGGATTAAATAAACTGTTATAGGACTCAATTTCCTCATCTATAAACTAGGAGCAAGACCTGTCTCTTGAGAGTATTAAAAGAAATGATGCATATAAAGTGCTTAATAGAATGATGGGCTTAATGTTAGGGTGCTATTTGGTGAGATATGTACAGAGCAGGGAGAAAGTAGTCAGTTCTCTAGATTAGTGGGTGGAGAAGTGAATCCAAAAACACTACACTGAATAGAGTTAGTGCCCAAGACTTGAACAAGGTTTTGTGGTTCTGCCCTTCCATTGATGGTCTGCGTTAGCAGCAACGCCCATGTCTGTCTGGCACTCTGTATGTTCCTATAGGGTGAGAAACTGGACCCTGGTGGGTAGGTTTGATCCCCTATGTGGCTTGGTGTTTTTGTTAATGGAATTTCCAGTTTCATCACCAAAGGAACCACAGACAATTGCAGTTACATATTATTTACAAATACCTGATGGCGTTGATCATATTAAACAAGAATTGCTAATCATTGTGTTTCAGGATCTCAGGCCCTGCCAAGGCTCTTGGGAATGATGCAAAATATTTTCATAACAAATTGAGTAATTTCAACATCATAAAACATCTACTAGGGAAAACGAACCAAGTATATATTATTAATCTTAAAAAGCATTTTAATTTTTTTTTTAAATGTTTTATTTATTTCTAGGAGAGAGAGACAGCATGAGCAGGGGAGGGTCAGAGAGAGATGGAGTCACAGACTGAAACAGGCTCCAGGCTCCGAGCTGGCAGTCAGCACAGAGCCCGACGCAGGGCTCGAACCCACAATCCGCGAGATCATGACCTAAGCGAAAGTCGGAAAGTCGGACGCTTAACCGACTAAGCCACCCAGGCGCCCCTTTAATTTTTTTTTAAAGTAAATCCACGTCCGGTGTGGGGCTTGAACTCAGCGGCCCTGAGATCAAGAGTCAGGTCCTTTGGGGGCACCTGGAGGGCTCAGTCATTTGAGTGCCTGACTTCGGCTCGGGTCATGATCTCACATTGGGCTCTCTGCTATTAGCACAGAGCCTGCTTTAGACCCTCTGTCTCCCTCTCTCTCTGCCCCTCCCCACTTGCATGCACGTCCTCTCTCCCTCTCTCTCTCTCTCAAAAGAAATAAATAAACCTTAAAAAAAAAAAAAGAGTCAGATGATCTACTGACTGAACTGCCCAGGCGTCCCTTAAAAATATTTTAAAAGAGAGGGGGTGACTTTTTATTATCTGCTCTACATTCACTTTTTTGTGGTTGCCTGAATCATTATCCTAACAATTAGGCTTAATTTTCCTGAAAATGGGAATTTCAGAAACACTTCCTGGCAAAACTGAGGCAAAACTATGTCAGTATTCATGGGCAGATCTCCTCCACGACTATTTTCCCAGGAATGTCAAACTCCTGGATATAAGATGTGTCGGTTCCATCGTCCATGAGTTTGAGTTGTCCGGAATAATGTGGAAGCATTCATTGTGGTGCTGAATGAGAATTGGTGTTTAAAGATTAGAAATATTTAAAGCCTAAAGCAACCATAGAAACCTATTTCTTCATAAATCTTCTTGAAATGTTGCTTTTGATGAGGCGTAATCCATAACCAAATACCATTGCTAAATATAAACTTGAAATACAGGTTTGTGATATTTGAAAAGGTGGGCCTGGATTACATTTCAGCCTTTGGGTCACCCGGCTCCTTCACCCTGCTGGCATCTGGGCAGGACACAGGCACTGACTGAAACATTGTCAGGAAACTATGAAATAGTGCTGCGTAGAAAAAAGAAAATCTAAAACCAAAACCAAACCAAAACAAAAGGCATTATTGGTTTCCTTGGTCGGAACTGTTTCCTTTGGATGTCAAGTATACGTGTGTGTGTGTGTTCTCACCTCTTTGTTGTGTAACACGGGTTTTGAGCCTAAAGTTGGAGTAATAGGAGTTACTAACTAGAAGTATTCCCCATCACTAATTATTTGGTTTTGATTGTTATGCTAGACTGTTTTTTTGTCTTTTTTTAAATAGTTTATTGTCAAGTTGGTTTCCATGTAACACCCAGTGCTCATCCCCACAAGTGCCCTCCTACATGCCCATCACCCCCCACACCCATGAGTCCTCAGTGTGTTCTCAGCATTCAAGAGTCTTCATGGTTTGCCTCCCTCCCTCTCCCCCACCATTTCCCCCCTTCTTCTCCCCCATGGTCCTCCGTCAAGTTCCTCCTAATCCTATACGTGCAAACATATAGTATCTGTCCTTCTCTGCCTGACTTATTTCGCTCAGCATAACACCCTCAAGTTCATGATATGCTAGACTCTTGACCCTGCTGATCTTAGTTCTTAATGCCTTTCCTGCTGCAGCACGTTAACCTGAGGCTTGACCTGTTCTTTTTATTCAAGAAATACCTGTCATTGTTTCTCATTGCCATGTAAATCAGGCAGAGAAGGACAGATACCCTATGTTTGCACGTATAGGAGGATTAGGAGGAACTTAACGGAGGACCGGAGGACCGTGGGGGAGAAGAAGGGGGGAAACAGTGGGGGAGAGGGAGGGAGGCAAACCATGAGAGACTCTTGAATGCTGAGAACACACTGAGGGCAGATGGGATGGGGGGCGGGGAAGGGAGGTGATGGGCATGGAGGAGGGCACTTGTGGGGATGAGCACTGGGTGTTATGTGGAAACTAATTTGACAATAAACCATTTGTAAAAAAAATAAACACTAAGTTGTATGTTAAAGAAAAAAAAGAAGAAAGAAATAGCTGGCAGCCTGCTCCTGGACCCTGGGAGGCACCCAGAGGCGCCCCGCCCTCGCCCTCGCCCTCCCTGAGCTCTAGGGAAGGAAGCAATTAACAAGTAAAGGAATGAATAGGGATGTAAAGTGATTAATCACAGATTGTGATCAGACCTGGAAAGACCTACAGCAGAGGAAGACATTAATGGGAACACATTCTCTACACAATATTTGAGGACGTGAACCTTTAGGTTACTTGATTTCCCAGTGTAAGCAGGACATGAGACATTTAATTGAGGATTAGGTGCCAGAAAATGCTGCCTCCTTTGAGGGACTGGCGAGCTCCCTTCTTTGTATAGCAGAAAATTGTCTAATTTTTCCTAGTTCCTTTTTTTTCCTGTTTCTTTTGTCCTCCCCACTCCCCACTCAGATTTCTAGAAAGCTCTGAGAAAACTTTGATGCCCAATTAAAATCTCTCTTCTGGTCAGCGTATTTGTGCAGCAGATGAGCTAAACGGCACCCTGACCCTTGCACCCCCATCCAAAGGGGCTTGAAAAATAGCAGGTGGTTCTGGGGCAGCCCAGGGCAGCCTAAACAGACCAGAAAAGAGATATTTCAGACCAGAGCAGAGATAGTAGAGATTTTTTTTTTTTTTGAGAGAGAGCACATGCACAGGTGTACGTGCAAAAAGGGGAAGGGCAGAGGGAGAAGGAGAGAGAATCCCAAGGAGGCTCCACACTGGGCTGGATCTCATGACCCTGCGATCATGACCCGAGCTGAAATCGGGAGTCCAGCGCTCAGCCGCCAGAGCCACCCACGCGCCCCAGAGCGAGATATTTGAAGGGGAGTTTCTCAGCATGATGTACAACGTAACTCACACCTCCATTTCTGCACAAAATTCTCAGTAAAATCGACATTATTCTCTAGTGTTTGGCAGGAATTGGATTTGTGTTTTGGAATGCATCCAAGTGTCAAAGCTGGCCTGAGATTGGCTGCAGAGTTAGCGCAGATGTACCAGAGAGGCCAGCTGTGTTCTGTTTACATCTTGTTCTGGAACCTTCCTTTGCTTTCCCTTATTACTTCTTTTCCTAGTTTATTGATTTTATTGGACGTAT
Organism: Crocuta crocuta; assembly: GCF_008692635.1. Lineage (NCBI taxonomy): Eukaryota > Metazoa > Chordata > Mammalia > Carnivora > Hyaenidae > Crocuta > Crocuta crocuta. The sequence goes on from NW_027528417.1 coordinate 381,544, forward strand.
ACCTTTGTGTGTGTGAACACTGGTGATAAGCAGAAATAAATCTCTCTCTCTTGAGTACCCTGAGAACCTAAAGTGTGATGGGCAAACAGACCCAGATTAAAATCCTTGCTCTGATGCTGATCAGCAGTACCGTTGTGCAAGTTGCTCGCTGGTGAGTGGCTGCAGGGTCCCACCCAGATCCTCTCACCAGTCCAGTGTTCCCAGAGCCCAGGGACTCCGAGTGTTGGCTGCTGATGGCTCATAATTGCTCCCATATTAGAATTTTATCCCTAGAGATTACAACCCCCTTGGGTCAGGGGTGGAGTGGCCTCCCACAGACATGACTGACTAATACAAGGATGCAGAAAGCGATGCTCTTTTCTCAGAGTGGCCCAGCTCTGCAGTACAGTCCAGGCCCCCAGAGCTCCTGGGGGGGTGGGAAGGAAGCAGACTCCACTGAGATTACATCTTTGCTTGACTCCTTCCCCTTTCCTAACCTTTCTCTCCTTTTTTTTGAGAACGTTCCTGCAATGAATCATGTGCACAAGAATCCCAATCTCAGTTCTGCTCTTTGGGCCTCTGTTTTCTTATTTGTAAAATGAAGAGAGCTCATCTTTGCTAGAATTATTTTGAGGATTCAATGAAATAATATGTGTATAGTGTCCAGAAAGACTTAAAATGTAAGCATTTAGGAGCTAATATTGACTGCTATATGAGATAAGATTACAGCACATGACTAAAGGAATGTTGAACAACTGAAACCTTATTGAAAACTTCTAGAGTGTCTTGTTATTCACTCTGGTGGTGCTAGTCATCATGGTCCAACAGATGACAGCAGTCTGATTCTAAAAGCAGTAGACTTTTTCACATTCTTTTTTTAAAATAATTTTTAAGCTTACTAAATTATTTTGAGAGAGACTGAGAGAGCATGAGCCAGGGAGGGGCAGAGAGAGGGAGAGAATCCCAAGCAGGCTTCACAGAGTCGGCACAGAGCCAGACATGGGGCTCGAACTCACTAAACCATGAGATCATGATCTGAGCTGAAATCAAGAGTTGGGCACCCCCCTCATGCCCACAAGACCAAGCCTCCTGTATCCCTGGGCTCTCTCCCCATGCAGTGTGGGTCAGCCTCTGCTCTGACTCCATCTCCACCTCCCTATCTCCCCCAAACACTCCCACTCTGTCTCCAGGGCTCATTACCACCAGCAGCAGAGGCCATGCCCTCAGCTTCTTCTCTGAGACTTGCCATTGCCGTCTCCTTCTTCTACTAAGCTTTTTATAGAGAAACTAAGGCTTAAGTTACATTCATCTAATCTTTGCCCCTCTTTTAAGACAGGCAACTTCCATTTTAAAAAGAGTTGAAACTGCTTTCTTTTAAAAAAAATTTTTTAAACATTTATTTATTTTTGAGAGACAGAGCACGAGCAGGGGAGGGGTAGAGAGAGAGGGAGACACAGAATCTGAATCAGGCTCCAGGTTCCGAGCTGTCAGCACAGAGCTCAACGCGGGGCTCGAACCCACAAACCATTAGATCATGACCTGAGCCGAAGTCGGGCACTCAACCAACTGAGCTCCCTGGGCGTCCCAAGTTGAAGCTACTTTCCATCTAAGATACACACTGTTAACATTTTGGTATTTATTAGTCCAAGTTATTTTTTAAATTAATTATTTTCTTAATTCAGCAAGAAAAGAAAAATAATTGGAAGCAACCACCTCATCTTCCCACCTCTCCTCCAAGGACACCATTACCCGCCCCCCACCAAGCCTTCCAGGTGGTGGCTGTTCCGTCTCTTCTCCATTGTGCCCCTGAACCTGCTCCACAACAGAGCCTCACTCCTTTGAAGCACCCTCTCAGCATACTACTCACCATTGACCTTGTTCTGGGCACCTGTCAGCCTGGTAGCCAGGCCCCCTCATTCACAGAATATTCTGTTACCTAGACCTCTGTCTCTCACTCTCTTTTCCTATGACCCTTCCGCTTCCCTTTGATGACCTCAGCATCTCTGCAGTGACCCACTGAGCATCCTCGTCTCTCACTTCTTTGCCTCCCATTATTAAGCTCCCAGTCCATGGTCCTTCTCTGGCCCTTGGCACCCTCAACAATGCCCAGCTCTTACATTCTTGACCTCAAGCATCGGTCTTCGACCACCACTTCCTATCTTCTCGTGGCCTCTCTCCATCAGTTCTTCTTCCCTGGGATCCAGTGGGTCCCACCTTTCCATTGTCAAGGCCGCCTCTTGTCCTGACTTCATCCTTCCTTAGCTGGGATTTCATTAATGTATTTGGTTTTTGTGCATTCATTTTCAGTCTGTTGGCCTCTGCTTCCTCAGCCATACCCACCTGGGAAGCCCCACCCCCGGGAACCCCCATCTGCCCTCTGCACCTCCCCCAGCACCTGAGCAGCAAGTACGGGTGCAGGGAGATGCACCACCGTGCTGACTTTGGGACCGTGGGAGTCAGTGGGCCCTGAGCGCTGCCTGGCGATCCTAAATCATCTCCGTAGTCAGTCTCCGCTCTGCACAGTGCCGGTTATTCACACCTGGTCCCCTGTCCTCCACCCTTCCCACCCCGTCCCCTCCTCACTCTCAGCTAATTAAAATCTTTTTTCCTGAAGATTAATTGTATTTACTCATTTTGAACTAAGAATAAAGCCACATGTTTTATTAATAGGGGAGTCCTATCCTTCCAGGCGTGGTTGCTTATTAATAATAATGAACCAGTAATTGAAATTTCAACTGGAAGTAAATTGGACCTAAGAGAAAAGTCAGCTAGTACCTATTCAATTTTTCCCAAATTAAGGCTTAAGTTACATTAGTCTAGTCTTCGCCCCTCTTTGAAGATGGGCAACTTCCATTTTATTTTATTTTATTTTTATTTTATTTTATTTTATTTTATTTTATTTTATTTTATTTTATTTATGTTTATTATTTATTTTTCAGAGAGACAGAGGATGAGTGGGGGGAGGGGCAGAGAGAGAGAGACACACACACAGAATCCGAAGCAGCTCCGGGCTCTGAGCTGTCAGCACAGAGCGCGACGCGGGACTCGAACTCACAAACCGTGAGATCGTGTCCTGAGCCGAAGTCAGACGCTCAACCGACTGAGTCACCCAGGTGCCCCAGTGATATCATTTTAAATCACACATCTGTCTGCTTTTAATTTGCCTGCTACATTAGATAACTTGAAGCTGATAACTTAAAAGATTACTTTCAGTATAGCTTAAACTATAAACTACAAACACTTCTTTTGTAATGTAAAGCATACTTAATGACTATAATATGAACACTTCAAGGGGAATCCCAAAGACTCAGAACTTCTAAATCCAAAAGAACTTATGAACGTAACCTTATAAATGCTATAAATAAATATCTGCCAGCTGGTTACCACAATGGGAGATATTGTCGTCCATAAAGACAGTTAGTGTTTCCGAGCACAACCTTTCCTTGTGGTAGCACAGCCAGGAGGAGTATAAGAGGTAGTGCTGGAAACAGCATCTGCTCCGCCCAGGAAAGGCTCCTTCCTTCCCACGGCACAGCTGACTGTGTCTTCAGTTCCAAAGCAGAGCCTCAAGTGAAGGACCCACACAAGCTGCCCCTGAGGTCCTTCAGTCATGCCTGAAGAGGGGTCCCAGGCTGTGTTTTGGGAAGGCAGACACTATATTCTCAGGCAGACTCACACCCGGGAGAAGTTGCTTGAGGGACTTAGGTTTAGTGGTCTCTGTGTTGCTTTCTCTTCCTTCCCTACTTTCAGTGAGTCCTAATTTGGGGGGCTGAGAACCAGACTATAAGCCAAGACATCCGATGGGACCGGTGTCAAACCCTCCCCGTGCGGCTGATCATCTCCGCGCACAGCCCCGAGCGGCCCACAGCCGTGATCACAGGTCTCTGCAAGGTTTTACAGATGGAAATGAGACGTGCTTGCTCACTTCTCCTAATCATGTCCTTAGATGAGAAACATGGCTGGTTACCTCCTCCTTTCTCCTACCCAGGATCTGAATACCTGGAAAACATTAGAAATTTCTGCATTTCAGTTGCAAAGGAATTCCATAAAGCCCTTGTAGCAGTATTTCCCGAAGTGAGGCCTGCACGGTAGACCAGATGAATGTGGGTGGTGCTGGATTCAACATTCTTTATATTAATAGCTGTGTTTTTGTTTTAATGCGTATTAGAACAAAAAATTAACAGACATGCCTTGCCCAGTATTTCAGGGATGTAAATACTTGGAATTGGTCAAAATGAGGATAGTTGTTATTTTAGGTGAGATAGTAAGAGCATTAAGTAAGTAGTGGCAAAGTTGGTAAATGCACGTGGCAAAAATCGTGAAAGTAGCCTTCAGACCCACAATGAGAAAGTGATGCACGCAGTGGCAGAGGCCAACAGACACAATTTCTTAACTGGCAAAGGGTATGGAAGCTTTCGAAGACCGTTCCTTAAAACGGAATGACTCAGCGCAATCCCATATGGAGAGGTTTTCTTCTTGGGCACTCGAGTTTCCCACTGAAAAGTACAGCTGCCGGCATTACTTCACCGTTCGTTCTTACAGGGTTTTGTCTCGTGAAGAAATGCTTGGAACCATTGAGTCTTTTGCTTTCAGAGTCCACGAATGACCACCTGGTAACTACCAACTGAATTCCGTCAGTCATTCATTCAACAAACACGGCACAGCACCTTTGTGTGTCAGGTGCTGCGTCAGGGCCTGGGGCTAGAGGGATGAGAAGGTCACCTATCACAGGGTGGTAAGCTTGGCAGTGGCTTATTCTGAAAGCTCATCCTGGCTGTCCCTGTACCCTGACAGGCAGCAGAAGCAGAATAGACCAGAGAAGAGGTAATGCAGGAAGACACGATGGTGGTGGCAGCAATGGAGAGAAATGGGAAGGTTCTAGAGATATTTCAGAGGACATCCGATAGGACATTGTGGAAGAGAGATAGACGGGAGTCAGGAAGAAGGCTTAGGGTTTTGACTTCAGAAGCCCCGTGGGTGGGGATGTTAGGTCCCCAGAGCTCACACGGCGCATTGCTGGGGCTTGCATGTCATCGTCCTGAAGGGCACATCCTTATTCTTCTGGCATGAGGCCAAGCGTGTAAAAGGCATTTGACCGACATTGGCTCATGGGCTAGCGGAGAACTTGGCGCATAAGATCGCGTGGGTGATTGACTTCCAGGGTAGAGCAGTCGCCTCCGCCCCATGGTAAACTTCATGTTGAGGATGATTTTGAAACCGGACTCCCGTATTTCCTTGTCATTCTAAAGACCTACGTGTAAACACAGCAGGCGCCCGCCCTTCTGCCTCAGGGACATAAGAATGTGCTTGGTGACAGGCAGAGAGCTGAGACCAGGTGAGCAGACTGAGCTGACACAGTACTGGGGGAGGTGCTGAACACGTTTGTCAAATCCAGTGGAGTTTGGTGCCTCACGTCTGACTGGGTTCGTAAACTTTCTGCTGTACCAGCGTCTTCTTTCCAAACATTCATTGATTCATTCATTCAAATTCAAGTTACTTAGCAGATAGTGTAGTACTGGCTTCAAGAGTAGAATTCAGTGATTCATCACACACACAACACCCAGTACGCATCCCAACAAGTGCCCTCCCCAGTGCCCACCACCCGCTTAGCCCATCTCCCCCTCCCACCTCACCTCCAGCAGCTTTATCGTAGCAGTATTATTTCTTCCCATTACCTGAGCGACTTGCCCTAATCGAAGGAGCCCGAGAAATATCGGGGAAGTTACTCTGTGAGAACATAGAGCCACAGAGCAGAAAGGAGGCTGTGGTGCCCGGAAGCGTTTCTATCTTCCCCTGTGAGGCCAGCACCGCAGGCCCGCGGGCCAGGCTACACGGACTCTGGTCATATCCCGCTTATTTCTAACCCCCGAATGTGTGTTGCGCGCCCCTCTGCTCCTGTGCGCTGCAGCCGGCCCCCTCTGTGGCCCACAGCGCGTGACCCTGGGCTGTGAGAAGGTCGGCACCAGCTCCGTCCTGGCGAAATGCGTGGAATAGCACAGTCTATGCCCCGGGCTCTAGTTTTACCCTCGGTTGTTATTTCTACAGATAATTAATGTCATCCTTTGGCTTTGTTAGCCACCCTCTCTTTGTTAATGGCTCCAAGGTCACAGTGGACGCACAAACTTCATGAGCTGGAACACTGGCGGTTTTCAAGAGGATACAGATGAGTGTGTGACGGCGTGAAGGTGGCTTCGGGAGCCGGTGATTTGGAGCGATGCGATCTGACTTTGCGGGCAGCGAAGTGAAGTAGTGCTGGGGGCATCTGGGGTGTCACTCCTCCGTGTTCCCGGCCCCCCTCGCAGCCGCCACCACCCACCTGGCGGACATGTGCCAGGCTCGTCTTTTGAGAGTTGGTTTATATTTTGCAGCACAGTATATATAACACTGGGTGATATTTTGCAAATCTCTTTTGTGGCTGAATCTCTGGTGGCAACACAAGAATACAGACACGTATGCGGTTGGAAATGAAGTGCCAGGTGGACCAGAGGGGACTTGCTTTACTCTGAAGGACAAGGGAAGTCCTTTCATGGAGAAATGGAGGCGAGTGCGTGGACTCAGGCTGAGGGAGCTTCGGGGAGAGGGTCTCTCCAGGGGAGGGGTCTCGTGGGAAAATCTCGGAGGACGCAAGAGCGTGGCATTTTCCAAGAACAGCCCGGAGTCGAACAGACAGCATGGGCAGAGCCTGGCGAGGGAGGGGTGAGTTGGGAGGCAGGCGGGCCACGCGGCTCCCGTTACAGCTGGAGAAAGCCTGGATCTGTGAAGTCACGGTAGGCAGGCGGGTAACCCAGTTAGGCATTCAGTTTTCAAGATCCTTCTTGTCGTAGTTTAGAGGAGAGGTTCGGGAAGGGGAAGAGTGTCCTCGGTTTGGAAAGAGGTGGTTGCCCTGGTCCCAGGGGAAATGAGCGGGCTGGGAGTGTGGGGTGGGAGCAAAGAGAGGCACGCGGATGCCGATGGTTTACACGTGGGAGCAGGAGTGTGTAGACCGGCTCCTATTGGGCCGGCCTTGATAGGCAAAGAGAGGCAAGACCGAGAAAATACCCCGTGTCCAGCTTTAGCGGCTGGGCAGATGGTGGGGTCACTCACTGAGGCCAGGAATCCTGGGGTACCAGCAGCTTGGCAGGGACTGATCCAGCATTTAAAATGTCACATTTGAGATGCCTGCGAAATGGCCTCCACGTGTGTCCTTGCGGACTCTGTGGTCGGGCACCCACCTTCTTAGAGAGTTCCATGGGAAGCGTTAATGGTGCCACCCTGGGATGACCGAGACTGTCAGAGTCGCTCGGGGACGGTGTATTTGTGCAGCATTCACTGGCCACTGTCTGCACCCACATTTCGATAGCTGCCGGGTTAGATGGAAGATCCCCGCGGTGCTGTTTCCCTTAAGTCGCCACGTCGAACGGAGGCGTGCTGTGTGCGACGGCCGCAGCAGAGGCTTGGGGAAGTCTCTTTGCCTTGGAGAAAGAACTCGCATTAGTGTAGAGCTCGGGGTCACTGGGAGACAGAGCCAGCCTCTCTTTCTGTCGGCCTCTGTTTCGGGCTAACGTGTCCAGCCGTGGGGAAAGCGTTTCGGGATAGACCCAATCCAGTGTCAGGGGCAGTAGCGCCGGGGCCTCGGCCGCTCATCATTCTCCCGTGAGCTACTGAGCAGATTGCCCTCTGATTTCACATTTGTTTAACTATGTGAGAAAGTATACACGGAGGAGGACGCTGTAGGAGGCAGTAAGGTGGACGCACGAATGCACACGAGGGCTCCCGGCCTTCGCCAGGGCGGCTCCTCCTGCCAGTGCCTGCGGCCTGGGTCAGACGTCCCTCGGTACTCGCTGCGTAGTGAGAATTCAGCCTTCGTGAACCTCAGATTCTCCTGCCGTGTGCCCAGCATGAGTCCTGGCCCATAGCAGCTGAAGTAGGGTTCTGCAGAGAAACAGAACCAGTTGGGGTGTGTGTGTGCGCGTGTGTGTGTAAAGAAAGGGAGAGAGAGGTTTTTATGGACTAGGTTCCCGCCGTTGCGGAAGCTTCGTAAATCAGAACTCCGTAGGGTAGGTGAGCGGGCCAGGGGGGCTCTTGCGGTCCACACGCAGTCCGCTAGCAGAACGCCTGCCTCTATGTGGGTGGTCAGTATTTTTCTTAAAAATCCACCTGATTTGGGGCACCTGGGTGGCTCAGTCAGTTAAGCGTCCGACGTTGGCTTAGGTCATGATCTCATGGTCTGTGGGTTCAAGCCCCACGTCGGGCTCTGTGCTGACATCTCAGAGCCTGGAGCAGCTTCTGGTTCTGTGTCTCCCCCTCTCTCTGCCCCTCCCCGACTCTGCTCTGTCTCTGTCTCTCAAAAATAAATAAACATTTTACAAAAATCCCACTGATTGGATGAGACCCATCCTCATTATAAAAGGTAATCTGCTTTATGCAAAGTCTCCTGATGTTAATCTCACCTAAAAAATACCTTGGCAGATGCATCCAGACGTGTTTTGACCAAATATCTGGGTCCCACGGCCCAGCCAGGTTGCCATCTAAGATTAATCATCACACAGGTGGTGTCTACAAAACACCCTTCAGCCCTGGGGCGCCCGGGTGGCTCCGTCACTTGAGTGTCTGACTCCTGATTTCGGCTCAGGTCATGATCCCAGGGTTGTGAGATCGAGCCCCATGTTGGGCTCCACACTTGGTGTGGAGGCTGGTTAAGAGTCTCTTTCTTTCCCTCTGCCCCTCTTCCCTACTTGTGCACTCTCTCTCTCTCTCAAATATAAATGAATGAATGAATGAATGAATGAATGAATGAAATGCTTTTCAGACTTCCCCGCTCTCCCTGCCCAGTCGAGCCCTCAGAAGGCCCTCGCCCTTTTTTGTGCTTTCTGTCACTTGCCTCCACGCACGACTGTTGTCCTTTTTTGGCCTTTGAACACTCTGCATTCAGGACATTATGCAGCACAACGTAAGCATCTCCATATATGTTTATTTAATAAAGAACCACATAAATTATGTAGGATCCATTTATAAAAGCAAAAGATAGAAAATTCAACAAGCTGTGAATTTATTCATTGAGTAAAAATTTTAAGCCCACAGATACATCTAGAGACAGGCTTCAGGACGCACATCGTAACATGTTGTTAGAATAAAAATATTCACCAGAGCCCACGAAGACTTTGATGCTGTCCTTCTTTGCTGAATGGTCTTTTCTGTATTCAGCTTGAGACCGTATGTATTCATAGGGGCATAGCTGGGCTGTAAGTCCCCGTATGGGCCCTGGTTTTCTCTCCAGGGGAACAGGAGAGCGTGGCCACAAAGAGAGAAGGTACTGCACTGTGGCTGTGATTCCAGAATCAAGAGGCCGGCGCAGATGCAGAAAGCGTGGGCTGGAAGGCAGCCGAGGGAGAGAACTCCTCAGCGATCTTGGTAATGACCCCGGGGCGCTGTAGGACACCTAACATCACAGCTGTCCGTGTGGACGCTCGCCCTCAGGAGGCCTGCCCCTGCCAAGGGCAAACACATGTGTCTTCTGGTCAGCGCCCTCCCTGCCCCTCCTCCAGCGAGAAGTGACAGAGTCCCAGGTCTCTGCAGTCACTGCTGCCTCTGGTCTTTCCACTTCCTAGTTCGCAGACAGGGCCAGGCGAGCGTGGGGTGAGACGTGGGGTGATGTTTTGCCGGAGACCTCACCGACTCGGTCTGCCCTCTGACTGTTGTTTTTACATCCTTGCTTAAGCTCCTCCTGCCCACTCGGGCCCCAGCTCTGGGGCTGGGGTGGCAGGACCCGGTGTCATAAAGCCGCGGCAAAGAGGGTCGGGAGGGGACGGAAGCTGTGACACAGGGGTTCTCGACAGGAGCCTGTCTCCTGGCTCAGTCAGCTGTGACAGACACGCAGGGAGCCGGCGTCGCAAGGCCCGATGTGAGCCGGCCGGAGCCTGCTGCCGAGCCCCGTCCTGGGCGGCGTCCCCACGGGCAGGTGGAGGGATGGGAGGCCATTAGCTTCCAGCGTCGTGGCTGGGGCTTCGCAGGGAGTGACCTGAGATGGGGCTCTAGGGTCCACAGGTCCTCTGGATGGACAGTGCTTCCTGGTGCTGGAAGTCCCTCATTTGGAGACGCCACGTCCTGGCGGAAGACTGCGTTTCTCCATGTTTCCATAACGGGTCGTACTGATACAACCTACTGATGCCATTACAATGATAAAATCCATGGTGTACGGGTGCTGCGACTGCACACTTTGTCTCCAGTCCTTCTGACAGCCTTATGGCCTCGTGTTACAGATGAGGAAACTGAGTCAGAGAGCTGAAGCACCTCACCAGGTCAGGATCCTCACCCAGGTCTCTCTGATGCCAAGGCCTGTGCTCTTCATGAAGAACTTTCTTGATCAAGGTGATTTTCCTTTCTCCTCCAAGGGAGGATGAGCCCAGGGAAGGGAATGCTATCCTGGGAACTGGGGAGGAAGGGCGGCAGATCGGAGCCCTGGGAAGGTGGCCAGCCGTTCAAGGGCAAGCCAGCGGGGAGGCTGTATATCCAGGCAGGAAAAGGCGAGGGAATGGGGCAGTGCTGGCCGCTCTGCAGCACAGAGCCAGGAGGTTTCTGGGAATTGTGCCGGACAGCGAGGCCACGGGGAAAGGGCAGTGCCGAGCGAGACTCGAGGAATTCAGGCCCCTGGAAACACGGGACACTGGTTTCTGAGAGCCCCCACTGGGGGAGCTCTGGCATCCAGTGCCCAGAAGGGAGGAGAAAGGGCAGAGGAACCCTGGCCACCCCAAAATTCTAGTAGGAGGGCTGCACAGAGGTGACAAATAGCAGGGACCAGTTGTAAGCCCGACAGGGCTGTGTAATAAGGGCTCCTGGTTGACCGTCATGCTTCCCTTTGGTTAGAAGAGAAGAACAGAGCGCCCCCTAGTGAGCCAGCGAATGAGGACAAGCCCACGCATAGAAGGCTGCCCCACAGCAGGGTCGTTTTTAGACCATCTTCACACCCAGCCACATTCCATGGTGGGTTTAGCATCTACACACAATACTGTGTTTTGTGTTTGTTCCCCAGGCCAGTATGGTAGCTTTAAGTTGAAGTACCTCCCCTGCCCCACTCCCCACCGTAAAGGGGACTTAAGTAATCTTTGGGATGCATGGTCTTCGTTTGGGGCTGCTTGGGCCCTCCCGGCTTCATTTCCATTCCATCTTGCTCTGAATCCCGCCTCTCTCTGCCTCGTCACCCAGCTTTCCCTTTCCACCCTTGCTCTCCTTGACCTTGGCCCTGCCTTCCTCTTGCAGAGTGAGGCTGATCTGCATATCAGAAAGAAACCCAGAGTAACAGTGGACACACAGGGTAAACAGTGATTAAACAGGATAGGAGTTTCTTTCTTTCACATACAAGAAATCCAGTGGAGGGGTGCCTGGGTGGCTTAGTCGGTTAAGCGTCCGACTTTCGCTTCGGTCATGATCTCGCGGTTCGTGGGTTCGAGCCCCGCGTCGGGCTCTGTGCTGACTGCCAGCTCAGAGCCTGGAGCCTGTTTCAGTCTGTGACTCCCTCTCTCTCTGACCCTCCCCTGCTCACGCTGTCTCTCTCTCTCTCCTAGAAATAAATAAAAAATATTAAAAAAAAAGAAATCCAGTGGTGGCTTCAGGACTCGTGTGGTGGCTCTCCCAGGTCACTGAGGACCAAGCCCCTATGTTTCTGATCCACACAGCTTCCCAAGCTCAAATCATAAATCAAGATGGCAGCCGGAGCCCATGCTAACCTGAGCACCAAGTGAAGNAAGAGCAGAAAGACAGGAACAGCGCCCCTGCTGGCCGAGTGAGCTCCTTCTAAGCACCCTGTGTCGCACGCGTCTCTTCCACTCGTCTCATGGGCCAGAATGTAGTCACGTGGCTACACCCGACTGTAGGAAGTGCGGGGAAGCATGGTCTTTATTCTGGGAAGCAGAAGCCCCGGCTCTGTCATTGAGGAAGAAGAGTGGATGTCTTCCTTCCCCTCCCCCACCCTGTGCCTCCTTGTCTGCAATGACCAGGCTCACTATCAGTCATGGTTTGGCTCCCTTCTGGGTTCAGGATCTTTAGCTGCCTGCGTACAGAAGAAAATCAGGACACTTCTAACCTGAACTTAGCACCAAGATGATAGCCAGGCCTTCAGCCTCTCTGTCTTCTTGTAGGGGCAGCATCACTGCCCGCTGTGTTTGCTCAAGCCTCGTGCATGGACCCAGACACGCTGTGTTGTGATCACACCCGGGGCTGGCAGAGCACTGCAGCAGCCAAAGACAGGTGCGGTGTGCCCTGAGTTTTTTCTTTTTTTTAATTAATGAAGCAACCTTTAGAAACAGAATTAGAAGCAAGAAAATAGAGATCCTGGGGCATGAAAAAGGTAAACAACACCCGCTCCAACTGTGGAAGCTCTTTTAAGCAAAAACAAATAAAAAGAAAATATGCAAAATGAAAAAGCTCAAAATCTACAGCCTCAAGGTACCCACGTTCAGTGACTTTCAGCCTACGTAACGGAACCGTATTAAAAACAAAACCTCAGGCCAATTCTCAGGGTGTAAAGATATAAAAGAGGTATTTTATTTCCGCTCATTTACTTCACGTTCAAATGTATTATATTTTCTTGTAAATCCCATCAGTTAAATAATGAAAGAAAGCCACGTTAATGAGCGAAACTATTTGAAATCAGTACGACATGCAGGTGTGGCTTTACGACAGTGTTAATATCCAGTTTATTTTGTGGGCGTTTCCATTCTATCACAGTATATCTCATAACATCATGGAGATCCGGACGCCCATAGATAATGATTATAAATGGTAACACTGTTTACAGCCGTGTCACAACTACTTCCTCCCCGCTGTGTGGTCTACACGGTAGGAACAGCCTGCCCAGCCCACAGTGGTAAATAACTCTTGACAGTTCATGCTAATCCATGAGGGGCTTCAAGACATTAAATATACTACATAACAAGAAACAGACCCATAAATACAGAGAACAAACTGGTGGGGCCAGTGGGCAGGGAGGTGGGGGATGGGCAAGATGAGGAAAGGGGGGTGGGAGGTACAGGCTGCTAGTTACGGACTGAGCACGTGATGGGATGAAGGCACAGCCTAGGAGCGCAGTCAGCGGTGCTGTAACAGGGCCGCACGGTGTCAGGCGGTAGCTACACGGGCAGTGGGCACGGCGTGACAAGAGTTGTTGAACCACTGCGTTGTACACCGGAAGCTTAAGGCAGACACTTCTTTACAAAAAACAAAGCAAAACAAAGCCCATCAAGGCTTTGCACTATAGTAGCAGAATCCATTCTGTTCTTCTTCCCCCTCAGAGAGTTGACTGTGAGTGGAAATATCTCCAAGGATGAAAGAGATGGTTTTAACTTTCCATGGGTCCATTTTGTTAAGCACAACTGAGGGCAAATCCCACCTCACAGAGTTGCCTGCTGTCATTGAGATTTGAGGTGAGAGCAGGAGAGGAGCAGAGAGAGAGAGAGGGGAGGAGAATCCCAAGTAGGCTCCGCACGGTCAACGCAGAGCCCAACACGGGGCTTGAACCCGCGAACCACGAGATCGCGACCTGAGCCGACTGGGCCACCAGGCGCCCGACCTTGCTGATTTCTCACGAACTCTGCAGGGTGGCTCTGGCTTCTGTGATTCGCTCTGGAAGTGGTTAGGTTGGTCTAAGAAAATCAGGCTGCGGGGGGCAGGGGGTGGTCACCTATGAATTGGTTTTGGTTTTTTGTAGGCCACTGTCGCCTACCCAAGAGCCCCAGGAGCCAGGCCCAGTCACCAGCAGGACCCACACGGGAGCCGGAGTGACACTTGAGGCTGTAGCAGTGGCATCCCAGGAGCACCCGCCCAGTGGACGTGGTGTGTGGGGCCGGCGTGGACGTGGTGTGTGGGGCCAGCAGCCACATGGTGGGGCACTGACAGAAGAGGGGCGATCTAGGGGCCCCTGTATCCCCCTCTCGCAGGGAGCTGGACCCCGTGCCAGAGGGTGCCAGCAGGGGTCTGTGGCTCCTCACCCCGCCCGGGGCCTCCACGTATCCACCACGTGGGCGTCTGTGCATGTGTGCTCTTGGCAGTTGATCTGGTTTTGTACTTTGTGTCTTTTAAAGACTTTATTGCGATGCTAATAAGTGAAGTATTTAAGACTGGACACTTACCACCTACCGTCGTGACATACCTGTGTATAAATTTCATTGCTGTCTGTCGCACAAACCATTCTTCACTGTTGCCTGGCTTCCCTCCTCACCCCTTCACTGAAAGTGTGCTTTCGAAGGTCACCAATTGAAGTAACTCCGGTGGGACATCTTTTGGTTCTTCTGTTCCTTGACCAACTGTGACTGTGCTGTCCTTGAAGACCTCTCCCTGCCTCCAGCCTCCAGCCCTGATCCTTCCTAGCTTGTCTGCAGCCCACGGAGGCAGGTACATGGCTTCTCATCTTACCTCTGCCTGCTCTTCCTAGATAATCTCACCCACTCCCATCTCTGTGCTGATGACTTCTGGATTTTCATTTTCTGCCCAGATTTCTCCTCTGAGTCTCAGACCTGTGTGACTCCCTGCTTGTTACACGTCTCTGCTCCAGTATTTTCATAGCGACTGGTGGTGTCCCACCGGGTTGTGGTCACCGCCAGGCCTACCCATCGTCCAGCTGCTGCACCCCCTTTTCCAAACAACTGCCCTCTACCCAACAGGGTCTGCCTCCTTTTTGCCTCTACCCTACCCCAAGGGGAGATCTCTGCCATTACCCAGGTGACATGGGTCATGCTACAAGATGGGGTGACTTTGAAGTTATTCCTGCTCCAAAGCACCCACAGTATCAGGCTGGAGCAGACCGCTGAGACCTGGCTCAGGTGGCTCTCCTGTCCTGTCCAGATTATCTCACGTCCCGTGTCATGAGGAAATTATTTGCAAGGGAATCCTCATCGCAGACTCTGCTTCTGGAGCCTGGGCTAACAGACCTGTCATACTGACAGCTCAAAATGACTATATCTAAGTGTCCCCCACATCCTCACAGGGTGCCTTCTTAATGTACACAAACCTTGAGCACACCCAGTTGAAATCGGTGAATCAGTCAAGTTACAGACTGTACTGTATTTCATGGTCCAGTCAGGTTTCTTGTAAAGAGCTGGGCCAGGCTATCCAAAGCAACTTAAGGGGTTGAACATATATTCCTAGATTATACATCTTTAAAGCTGGAAGGGAACCTAGAGATTCCATAAGAAGCAAAGCCAAACGCTAGCTCACACCCCCTTGCGTATCTATGAGCAGAGCAGACATCACTAATCAAATATGGCGCCCCTCCCCAGAGTGTTCCGATGTGCTCACAGAATCCATCCATCTTAATGTAGTCTTGGTAAAGCTTCCAGATGTCCACTTCTGTACATAGAGAGGTACAGACAAAGGCACAAACTGAAAGAAATCTATAAACTGAACTTGTTTATAACCTTTATTGGGTTCAGTCCCTTTATTGAATATCTGGGCGAGCTGGGTTCTGATTGAGATAAGTGACTTGCCCGGGGAGAGACAGACTGTTGGCAGAGGAGTCAGTTCTCACACCTAACCATACAGACTGATGATTGTGTTCTTTTGGAAATCCTATATACATATTTGCATCTCTACTCCTTTTATTTGAATACTTCACCACTGGAAGTTTTGCTGATGAAGTTACATGCATAATTTCCAAATTCCACTTAATCAGGGCAATTTTCTGGCAAACAGTAGGGAATCTGAGACAAAGGACATACAATTTGTTTTTCCCCCTGAATGTGAGTAGTGTTGGATAAGGAAGCGACGGACTCTGGGAATTCCAGAGAGGGCCACGTTTTGCAAGTTTTGAGGGAAGGAATGTATTTGGTTTTTAGTTCAGCAAATCAAAACTCATTTTACTTCTCACCATTTAGCCTAATGAGTAATCACCTTCTTGAAGCTTTTGTGTTCATCTGTCTTTCACTGGCCTGTGACCGTTCATTGGGATTTAGATGTTCCTGTGGATTCTCATGGTCCTTGCAGGCAACAGAGTGAAGTACGAACAGGAAGACATGAATTTCAGAAAGACGTGAATTTTTCATGCAGTGAATTCTGGGACAATTTAGATCTGTGTGAACTTTGAACTGGAAGCTTTCTCTTTGCTGTGTGAAGTGTGTGGGTCCTAGCCCAGCAAGGCGTGTGTGGGTCACTGTTCCCTGTCCCTTCCCCGGGGACACCCCTTCCCGGCCACCATGTCATTACATTAGCAACACTCTGATTTCTTACTTTCATCCACGACTGTTTCCCCCTTTTCGCTGAGTGTTGATATGGCCGGTCCTCAGCACTCTGCTTTCGTTCTTATTTCACCCTCAAAAATGTCCTTCCAGAGCTCCAGTCGGTCACTTTGTGTGTTGTTCGTTGCCTGGAGTTAGTGAGCGAGACCCAGACTCACCATACACTCACCTTGTCCTCAGGATACCTGACTTCTTCATGCACACAGCACGGGCGTGAGTCACGGAAGCTGACCGCCCCCCGCCGCCAACGTTTCCTATATCCTGCTATTTTAGGCCTCAGATCCTCTCCGATGTTTTTGTCACGATGTGACTCACACCCGTGTCGGTGCCTTGGCTCCCACTGCCACCTCCCTGGTCCGGGCCTGGGCGCGATGAGCCCTTTGTCTGCTTCCCTCCCAGCGCCCATGCCTCCTGTAATCCAGGGATTCCTAAAAAAGCTCACTTCCAGCTGTGATGCCTTTTACATCGTGGGCAACCGAATCGCTAAAGTGCTTATAAAAGATAAATAACATGAGAGGAAGGAAGGAAATGATTGAAATAATAGTGCCCATCACCCACTTGGTGGCCCCTGCTAGCAACCCGACTGCCATCTTTGTGTTCTCTGAATCCCAACATTCTGTGAGACCTACTTTTAAAAAATTTCTCAAATTGGCTTCTTCCTCTTCATTCCCATTTCCTTGGTCTTCATTTATAGCCTCAGCCTCGGTGACCATCCCTGTGACAGAAGTCTCAGCTGGCGTCCCTCCCTAAGCCAGCTAGCACCTTCTCACCCACTCTCTTTGGTCAGGAGTTCCGAAGCACTTCTCACCTTGGCGAAGACCAGCATTGTCTCCTTTTTATTTACTTTTACAAATGCTCGCTCTTTTCTTTTTAAGGTTTATTCATTTTGAGAGAGAGAAGAGAGAGAACGCGTGGGGGAGGGGCACAGAGACAGGGAGAGAGAATCCCAAGCAGGCTCCGCACTGTCAGCGCAGAGCTCAATGCAGGGCTCAAACTCACGAACCGTGAGATCATGACCTGAGCCGAAATCCAGAGTCGGATGCTTCACTGACTGAGCCGCTTAGTTGCCCCACAAATGCTCATTCTTTAGAGGACTTCCCAGGCTGTTTACGACCGGCCACAAGCCCCCACCTCTGGCTTGGCCCCCTCCCTGCATTTGACTCCTGACAGCAAATCAACAACCCTCCCTTCTCAGCCTCTGTTCAGTTATGTACCTGCGCTTTTGGGCACAGTGGCCTCCCCACCTTTAATATCTTCTTCCAAATACCACATGGTATTATTACATGTGGAATCTTAAAAAAAAAAAAAAAAAGAAAAAAAAGGTTACTCATAGAAACTGAGAACAGAAGAGGAAGGGCTGCGTGTCAGGGAAATAGGGAAAAATGGTAAAGGATACACGCTTCCGGTAATAAGGCTAATGGCTGTGTTCTGGCGCACAGCCAGTGCCCACCCCGCTGCCTCTGGCTGATCTTACTGTGGTGCATAGTTGAAATTTGCCCTGAGAGTGGAGCTTAAGCGTTCTCACCAAAAATAGAAATAATAGAATAAAATAAAGGTTAATATATGAGGTGCTAGACATGTTAATTAACACAGAGGTTGAGAATCCCCTCCCAATGGATACACACGACTGTTATGTTGTACGCTACAAGCAGATTGCAGTTTTGTTCATTATATTTAGTAAAGCTGGGGGAAAGGGCCCTGCGTTCTCCTGCTGGCCACCTCCTGTGCTTGCTTTTCCTTGCGGAGCGAGCTCAGGCCCCACAGCCTCTGTAAGCCCACCCTCCACCTCTCCCGCTCTGCTACCTGGAATGTTATATGCTTGTCTGTAGCTCCTTGGAGAATATTCTGTAGCTTCCTTGTCTTTGTATTTGCCTCCTCCTCAAGGCTGTGAGCTATGATTTACTTTATGTCCCCCAAACCTGGCAGAGAGCCAGACACAGAATGGGAGCGCAACCATGTTGGGTGAGTGAATGAATGAATGCATGCATGAATGAACTTTCCAAGAATAAAGGAATGAACTAAATAATTTCCTTTTGGTTAGAGACACAGGCAAAGTATATTTTTAAAGTGTGAGTGAGCAGAAGTGCTAGAAATTATTCAGATTAGTTAGAGACTCTCTACTTTGGCAAGAAAACCTTTTTGAACATTCAGATGGGATTAGTGAACACAACAGTCAGTGTCTCTAATAGGTGACAGAGATGTATGTTTTGAAATGGCATATTTTGAGTTTTTTTTAAAGTTCCTGTCATATTTGAAGCCATATATTTAATTGTGTTTAACACCAATTTATCCTTATCTAGTATTACTTAACTTTTAGACACATGATAGATTCAGCAGGTACAGCTGTTGAAATTATTCAATAGAGTTTATTTCTAAAAATAGAATTTGTACTTCCTTACCTATCCCTTTTGAATTTTCATTTGCTTCTTAATGTTTATTTATTTTTGAGAGAGAGAGAGACAGAGCACGAGCAGGGGAGGGGCATGGAGAGGGGAGACACAGAATCCAAAGCAGGTCCAGGCTCTGAGTTGTCCGCACAGCCCGATGTGGGGCTCGAACTCATGAACTGTGAGATCATGACCTGAGCCAAAGTCAGACGCTTAACCACCTAAGCCACCCAGGCGCCCTACCTTTTGAAATTTCTGAACCTATGTTGCCTTTGTCCCTAGGCGAGCTGCTTTGTGACAAGTCCTACAAGGCAGTGCTTAAATTTCAAGTGAAGGATGATCATTAAAGACAAGAACAGAGGGGTGCCTGGGTGGCTTAGTATAAAGAAGATAGATAGATAGATAGATAGATAGATAGATAGATAGATAGATAGATAGATAAATTCATCCATTGATGGACATTTGGGCTCTTTTGATACTTTGGCTATTGTCATTAGAGCTTCTATAAACATTGGGGTGCATGTGCCCCTTCGAATCAGCATTTTTGTAACCTCTGGGTAAACACCTAGTAGTGCAATTGCTGGGTCATAGGGTAGTTCTATTTTTAATTTTTTGAGGAAGCTCCATACTGTTTTCCAGAGCAGCTGCACCAGTTTGTATTCCCCCCAGCAGTGCAAAAGAGATCTTTTTTTCCACATCCTTGCCAACACCTTTTGTTGCCTGAGTTGTTAATTTTAGCCATCTGACAGGTGTGAGGTAGTATCTCACTGTGGTTTTGATCTGTATTTCCCTGATGATGAGTGATGAGCATTTTTTCATGTGTCTTTTAGCCATCTGGATGTCTTCTTTGGAGAAGTGTCTATTCATGTCTTCTGCCCATTTCTTCACTGGATTATTTGTTTTTTGGATGTTGAATTTGATAAGTTTTTTATAGATTTTTGATACTAACTCTTTAGTTAGTATAGATACTAACCCTTTATCTGATAGGTTATTTGCAAATACCTTCCCGCAATCTGTCGGTCACCTTTTAGTTTTGCTGATTGTTTCCTTCACTGTGCAAAAGCTTTTTATCTTGATAAAGTCCCATAGTTCATTTTTTGCTTTTGCTTCCCTTGCCTTTGGAGATGTGTCGAGTAAAAGGTCTTGCGGCCAAGGTCAAAGAGGTTGTTGTCTGTTCTCCAGGATTTTGATGGCTTCCTGTCTTAAGTTTGGGTCTAAGAAATACAATAAGAGGCTTTACAAGATATTTCTGTAAGTTTTCCAATAGTTTCCTTTCTGTGTTCAGATTTGGAGAAGGTAGTTCACTATGTAGTAAGAAGGGAGAGTTCCTGGTCAGGAGACTCAGCTATGCATGAGTGTTGGGGGGTAAGTGCCTTAACATCTCTGCCGCATCGCCAGTGAAATTTGCCATCTGCCCACAGGCTGACCTGTACAGTGACTTCTAGATGGAGAAATCAGATATTCATAGAATTGAAATAGGTGTTCACATGCAATGCAGGATGCGGTAAATGTCAGAATATGCACGATGGCCTGCAACGTAGAGACCCTCTGAGCCTGTGTCTGTCCTAGGTAAGTGAGAGAATGAAGTTTGGACCATTTCGGTCTCATTCACAACAGCCTGGAGAGGGATGACAGACCCACCTCTCAGAGGAGAGTCATCTTGCTCAAGGTCAGATCTCTATCAACTCGCCCAGCAGCAGGAAGCACATTCTCCAGGGAAGAAGGCTCTGTGTCTGCGGATGCCGTGGCCTGACCTGCTCCAGAAGGGGTGCCTGTGCTCCGCCACACAGAAACTTTTATTTGCATGTATTGAATGATGAATAAGAACCTTCCAGATTCTGAAATGTCCTCTCTTATTCAGAAATAAAAAAGAAGAATCCTATCCGTTCCCTCATTATATGTGTTTCACATTCTTCTTCTCACTTTCCTAGGGTGCTTTATCTTTGGTAAATTGTGGCGAGCAGAAGGTCTTGCTCTGCATGATCAGAGTTTCCAGATGCAAAGGAAGAGAGGCTCAAGCATTTGGTTGCTTTGCATATGGCTTCTCCATAAGGGTGGAAGCCTAAGCAGTTGATTGTTCGGAGGTTTTTATATTCACCTGGCCAGGGCTCTCACTTTCCTGTACTCCGCAGCCCAGGGGCCGAACATGCTTGGAAAGAAAGAATAGACGCTGAAACACGCAATCCGGGCCGGGCCTTCCTTGCCGGGGAGGAAGGAGGCCACCTGCCCTCCCCTCTGAGGACCTCGTTGTCCTGTAGAAGGGACGTGAACAAACGATTGACATTCAGTGTGGGGAGTGCCATGAGATCGTGAGCCCCAAAGTGCTAGTCATGCCAGGCAGAGCTGGGAACGTGGTTGAGAAGGCGACACGTGATGCGGGTCTGGAAGGAAAAGGAGAGGTGTGGCGGTCAGGTGGGGGGGCCACACAGCACGTGGGGGATGGAGCACAAGCCAGCGTAGGGACGGACTGGTCTTTGCAGCTCAGAGGAGCGCCGTGCGGTCGGAAGTCGTCACCGCGCCTTGCTAAGCAGCGGTGAAGGGCAGCTGTGTGTTTTCGCGGCCGGCCCCTCTCCTGTACTGTTGCAGGGGCTCGGGTAGTGTCCTTCGCAGCGGCGCGGGCTGCTCACGCTGGGGGCCCCAGCGAAGGGGAAATGTGTCGAAGGGGTGTTGTGCCGGCAAAACAGATAGGATTTGGGGCGCAGTTACAGGCAAAAATAAGGAAAAGGGAAGAGTGGGGATGGCTCTTAGGGTTACAGGGGGCCTCGGGATCGAAGTTAGTGCTCTCTGGGGAGGTACCTGGGGATGGAAGTAAGAACTATAACGTTAGACAGTTGGAGTCCAGTCCCACGTAAGATGGCGACCCGGAGAGCCTGGCTGCTCCAAACACTAATCTGAAGCTTAGGAGACCAGAGGGCAGCACAGGTGTGAGGACCAGCAGCGCAGGCACCATCATCTGTGTTGCACACGGGCTCACGGGGGAGCACGTAATGAAGCATGAGTGAATCTGGAGAGAGGATCCGTAGCCAGTGAGCAGGGCGGTCAAGGAGCCCATGTCAGGGAGGTCCGACGGAAGGGGGACTTCAGAAAACTCTCCGGATATGACAGCATGTGACTTCCACTCTCTGAAGATGTGTCAGTCAGGGTCCCATCGAAACAGAAGCCCTCTTAATGTTTCGTACAGAGGTTCTTAAATTCGGGAATTGGCTACAAAACTATTGGGGGGGCTTCTCAAGCAACAGGAAGAAGGTGGTGTTCCCCAGAGGCCAGTAAGCATAGGAGCTGCTTCTGCCTTTAGGGCTGGGTGGAGAAAAGAGAAAAAGTGCACCTCAGATCCCACAGGCCTGCACTTGAGGGAGTTGCAGCTGCAGCCACCTTGCTGCTGAAGGAGTCCCCACTGCCAAGAAGGGACCAAGGAGCCACATGCACCCACGGTCACCTGCCTCTACTGTAACAGAAAACAGAAAAATGGCGTCTCCCTCCCACCTTCCAGCCTCACACAAATGCCTCCCATTGGCAGAGTCCAGCCAGCCCCAGCAGGCACGGACATGTTTCATGAAGTGAGGCAAGATGTCTTGCTTTTTTTCTATTCCTAGGGCCTGGAATAGTAGGTGCTTAGTAAGTGTGGATCTAGTGAATAATTGGCGCTCTAAGCAATAGTGTCCATGACCATGAAGTGGTGGCTCCTAGCTGTGGATCGGAACACTGTCTCTTTGATAGCAAACAGGTGACATATGCCATCACTTCTCCCTGCCACACTTGTGGCAGACACAGCTAACTTATCATGATTCTCTAGCTCCACGGAGCCTGTGTTCCTCTTAACACATGGTGCTTCACCTACTACCAACCAATCAGAGTTGGCCTGGCAGTGGACCAAGAAACCATGAGATGTTGATATGCTTTTTAGATGTCCACTGTGGTCAGGAGGGGGCTAGACCAGGTGTTAGACGCCATTGCTAAAAGCCACACTAACCTTGGTCAATGTCCTTAGTCATTTGGAAGATGCAACTCAAAACCACCGTGAGATGCCACTTCACACCCACTATCACTCAGTGCGCAAGCAACAAGTAAGACTGAGCCTTCTTGTCCAGATATGAGCTCAGGAACCTTCTTGCCATACAAACCCGTGTGATTCAATGTTGCAGATGCTCAGACCACTGGATTTCTTGCTAAGCCAAATGAATAACTAGTATTTGCATATTGTTGCTTTGTTTGTTTAAAATTTTTAGGCAGCTCTAGAAAGCAGAGATTATCATTGTCACTCAGAAAGGATGGGGCTGTTTGGTAAGTGACTGAGCTCAGCTATGCCCTCTCGCCTCTGACTCTAAACCCGTCCCTCTTTCCCACATGGCTGACCATTTGGAGCCTGGTCCTTCCCAGGACATTAGAAGGCAGGCAGCTGGTCTGCATGATTCTTAGGTGATTCTGCAGCCAGCCGCTCTAAGTTGTCCTGTGTAATTCTATTCGATGTCTTTCTCCGTGAGGTGCTGCAAGGCATAGAATCCGATAAACAAGAGATGGGTCTGGGAAAGGACATGCTACTCCTCCACTCAGCCTCTGGTTCAAGACACTCCATTTGCTAGGAACACATCCCGGAGGGTTTGGTACAGTTTTATTATTAGATACTCCATTTTAAAATGCCATTGGACTTTGCATCCCTGTGTATCAGGAAACAAAACTCACAAAGCTCGAGTGATCTGTTGGATTGACCGCACGGAGCTCTCTTGATCCCCAAAGACTTTCCTTCCTGGATGTTTTATCCCATTTAATTTAGTGTCTCTGAAATATCAGTAGAAGCCGGTCAATTGCTAAGGCTGTTCTTATGTTGTTTACAGATGTCAGAGCTGTCAGTGACTCAGCTCATCCTCTGCTCTAAATCTGAGAGCCTGGAGAACATCTTTATGCCTTAAGGGAAAAACAAAGCTCTGTCCTGTCTCCCTGTAAATACTTTGGTCAGCCAAGTATAACTGATCAGCTGGCCTGATGCACCTCCCCTTCTCATTCTGGATTCAGCCTCCTCTTGCTGCCTGGTGCTTAAGCAACAAGTAAGTGTCAGGCACTGTCACGCAGAGCAGTTGGTCTGCTCATACACTGGTGTGTGTCTAAGCCAGTTCAGGACACCTGAAAATTGACCTGCACACACTCCTGAGATGTGTATGATGCATTGTTGTTAAGTGAAAAATGAAGTTCTGAAAGCAGGCATAAATGTCCAGCGCAGTATGAAGGTAGGATGAGCTAGCGCAGTCCTTCCCTGTCCAAAAAACACTAATAAAATAGAAGATTTAACACAAGAAAGAGAAAATATTTGCAAATCACCTATCTGGTAAAGGGACTTCTATCCAGAATACATAGAGAACTCTTACAATTAAAAAAAAACATTATTTTTTAAAATTTTTTTATTTTTTAAGTTTTATTTATTTTTGAGAGAGACAGAGTGCAAGTGGGGGAAGGGGAGAGAGAAAGGGAAAGAGAGAATCCCAAGCAGGCTTCGCACTATCAGCACAGAGCCCGATGCAGGACTCAAACTCATGAACCGTGAGATCGTGACCTGAGACGAAACCAAGAATCGGATGCTCAACCAACAGCCACCCAGCTGCTGCCCCAATAATCTAATTTTAAAGTGGGCAGAGGTTTGCATAAACTTTTCTCCAGAGAAGATGTGCCACTGGCCAATAAGTACATGAAGAAGCATTCCACGTTATTTGTCATTAGGGAAATGCGATCAAAAGCACAACGCGATTCCACCTCACATTCTCTAGGATGGCTGTCATTCAAAAGACAGACGATAGTAAGTGTTGATGAGGATGTGGAGAAACTGGAACCTTCATGTGCTGCTGGTGGTGATGTCAGATGATGTAGGCATTTGGAAGGCTGTCTGCTGTCTTAAAGGCTTCAGCATAGCATTACTATATGACCGAGTAATTACACTCCTGGAATTCCAAATGCGCGTTCGCACAGAAACTTGCACGTGAATGTTCATAGCAGCATTGTTTGTAATAGCCAAAAGGTAGAAACAGCCCAGAGGTCTGTCAGTTGATGAATGACTAAATAAAATATGGCATATCCATAAATGGAATATTATTTGGCAGTAAAAAGGAACAATGTGCTGATACATGCTACAATATAAATGAACCTTGAAAATGTGCAAAGAAAGAAGCCAGACAAAAGACCACATATGGAATGATTTCATGTATGTGAAATGTCCAGAACAGGCAAATCCATAGTAACAGGAAGTAGACAAGTGGTTGGCAGGGGCTGGGTGGGGGGGCCTTCCCTGGGGAGGGGCTGCTTGATTGGTATGGGGTTTCTTTCAAGGATAAGGAAGATGTTCCGGAATTAGAGAGTACTGATGGTTACACAACTTTGTGAATGTATTAAAAACCACTCAGTTGTACAATTTAAGGAGTAAATATTACGGCATGTGGCGTATATATCAACTTTTCTTAAGTCGGGGAAAAGTAGCAAAGAGACACTCCCAGGGGGTGGAAGGAAAGAGAAGTAAAGCCAGAGTGGTCAGCCTAGTCGGAAGGGAAGGCAGGGGCTATACGCTCTGACGGCTGGGCTACAGCGTTAATTTCTGTATGGGGGCAGGAGATTGGCTTGAGCCTTTGGAGGACGAGCAGATGGAAATGAGACACATGTATAACGTTCAGCAGGGTCTCACTCTCCATGAGGGGGGCACTGGCTTAGGGGAACTACAAGGCAGGTGACCTTTGCCTAGACCCCTGGGTTGAAGAAAAGAAGTCTCCCATAAGAAATCAAAGCTCAAAGTCCCAATCCTGCAGTGCACAGGGGATTGGAAATCCGGATCTTATTATTCATGTGGCACAGGATTCTGCAAGCTGAGGAGCGACAATGAAGCTGGTCTGGAATCAGTGATCTCTCTGTGATGCCTCGTGAAAGCAGGTGCACGGACATGACCCTTGCACAGGACAGGTGCACCATGGGAGAAGTAAGCCGGGCTGGAGAGGGCCTCCCTCAAAGTGATAATAATAAAAGCCACATATTTGAACATTTTAAACCTGAGAATTATCAAATCTGTAAGACTGAATGACAGTAAAAATGTTCTGGGGGCTCCTGGGTAGTTAAGCGTCTGACTCTTGGTTTTAGCTCAGGTCATGATCTTATGGTTGTGAGACTGAGCCCCACATCAGGCTCTGTGCTGAGCATGGAGTCTGCTTAATATTCTCTCTCCCTCCCTCTCTCTCTCTCTCTCTCTCTCTTGCATTCTTCTTCTTCTTCTTCTTCTTCTTCTTCTTCTTCTTCTTCTTCTTCTTCTTCTTNCTTGCATTCTTCTTCTTCTTCTTCTTCTTCTTCTTCTTCTTCCTCCTCTTCCTCCTCCTCCCCTTCTTCTTCCTCTTCCTCTTCCTCCTCCTCCTCCTCCCCTTTTTCTTCTTCTTCTTCCTCCTCCTCCTCCTCCTCCTCTTCTTCTTCTTCTTCTTCTTCTTCTTCTTCCTCCTCCTCTTCCTCCTCCTCCTCCCCTTTTTCTTCTTCTTCTTCTTCCTCCTCCTCCTCCTCTTCTTCTTCTTCTTCTTCTTCTTCCTCTTCCTCTTCTTCTCCTTCTCCTTCTTCCTCCTTCCTCCTTCTCCTCCTCCTCCTCCTTCTTCTCTCTCCCTCTGCCCCTCCCCTGCTCATGAACTCCCTCCCTTCCTCTCTCTCTCTCTCAAAAAAAAAAAATGTTCTCATTGAAAACCTGTGGGGTGCAGCAAAAGGGATATGTAGACAGTTTTATAGCCTTAAGTGCATATATTAGGAAAGAATAAATATTAAAGGTAAGTGTGCTTTAGAGGCACCTGGGTGGTCAGTCAGTTGAGTGTCCAGCTCTTATTTCGGCTCAGATCATGATCTTATGGTTCATGAGTTCAAGCCACATGTCGGGCTCTGCTGACAGTGTGGAGCCTGCTTGGACTTTTCTCTCTCTCTCCCTCTGCCCCTCTCCTGTTCACGTGCTCACTCACTCCCTCTCTCTCAACAATAAATAAGTAAACATTAAAAATTATTAAAAGTAAGTGTGTTTTACTTTTTTTAAGTTAGGAAAAAACTGTATAGAGAAAACCCTAAAGACTACAAAAAAAAACCCTACTAGAATTGCTAAATGAATGCAGTAAAGTTGCAGGATACAAAATTATATACAGAAATTTATTGCGTTTCTACACAGTAGTAATGAAGTAGCAGGATGAAAAATTAACAAACAATCCCATTTACAGTTGTACCAAAAATAACAAAATATCTAAGAATAAACGTAACCAAGGAGGTGATAACTTCAAAGCACTGATGGAAGAAATTGAAGGCAACACAAAAGCAAAAATATTCCATGCTCATGGATTGGAAGAATCAATATTGTTAAAATGTCCATACTACCCAAAGAAATCTACAGGTCTAATGCAATTCCTATCAAAATACCAGCAACAGTTTTCACAGAACTGGAACAAATGATCCTAAAATTTGTATGGAACCACAGAAGACCCCAAATAGCCAAAGTAATCTTGTAAAGCTAGAGGTATCACAATTGTAGATTAAGGCAAAGCTGTGGTATTGAAAACAGTGTGGTATTGGCACAAAAGTAGACCCGTAGATCAGTGGAACAGACGAGAAATCCAGAAAGAAGCCCACTCTTATATGGTCAATTAATCTACAACCAAGGAGGCAAAGAATAGGCAGTGCAGAAAAGACAGTATCTTCAATAAGTGGTGCTGGGAAAACTGGACAGCTACATGCAAAAGAATGAAACTGTACCACTTTCTCATGCTAATACAAAAATAAACTCGAAATGGATTAAAGATCTAAATGTGAGACCTGGAATCACAAAATTCTTAGAAGAGAGCACAAGCAATAATTCCTTTGATACTAGCCATGGAAACATTTCTCTAAATATGCCACCGTAGGCAATGGAGCCAAAAAGATGAGACTGCATCAAAACAAAAAGCTTCTGCACAGCAAAGGAAATCATCAGTAAAACAAAAAGGCAACCTACACAATTGAGAGAAGGCATTTACAAATGGTAGATATAGCCAATAAGGGGTTAATACCCAAACTCCAGAAAGAAGTTAAGAACACAACACTCCCCAAAACAAATAATCCAAAATCGATTTCTGCATGTAAAAATGGGCGGAAGCCTGAGTAGACATTTTTCCAAAGAAAGCACACGCATGGCCAACAGACACACAAAAAGATGCTCAACATCACTAATCATCAAGGAAATGCAAATCAAAACCATGAGGTCTCACCTTACACCTGCCCAAATGGCTGGAATCAAAAAGGCAAGAAATAAGTGTCGGTGAGGATGTGGAGAAAAAAGAACCCTCATGCGCTGTTGGTGGGAATGCAAACTGTGCAGCCACTGTGGAAAACAGTATAAAGCTTCCTCAAAAACTTAAAAATAGAAATACCCCACGTCCCACTGATCCCACTACTGGGTATTTACCCCAAGAAAACAAAAACACTACTTTGAAAAGATAGATGCACCCTTATGTTTTTTGCAGCATTATTTATAAAAGCCAAGATATGGAAGCAGCCCAAGTGTCTATTGATAGATGAATGGATAAAGAAGATGTGGTATATACACACAATGGAATATTACTCAGCCGTAAAAAGAATGAGATCTTGCCATTTGCGACGACATAGATGGATCTAGAAAGTGGAATGGTGAATGAAGTAAGTCAGTCAGAAAAACAAATACCATATGATTTCACTTATATGTAGAATTTAAGACACAAACAAAGGAAAAAGAGAAACAAAACACAGACTCTTAACTATAGTGAACAAACTGATGATTACCAGAAGGAAGGGGGGGATGGATGAAATGGGTGAAGGAGATTAAGAGCACACTTACCATGATGAGCAGTGAGTAATGTACAGAATTGTTGAATCGCTATATTGTACACCTGAAGCTAACATAATATTGTATTTTAATTATACTTCAATAAAGAAAAGAGTAGAGCAAACTCAAAACCAGTAGAAGGGAGAAGTAATAAAGGTAAGACTAGACTTTATTGCAGTAGAAAATCAGTAAGCAACATCGACAACCAAATGCTAGTCCTCCATTTAAATTAATAAAATAAATAAACCTCACAGCTTACTGATCAAAGGGCAGCAGAGCTTAGGGCCAGATAAACAATGTTCGGAAAGAAAAGGAGACATGATTTCAAATACAGCGGAAGTCTTGAAGTTGTGAGAGAAATCTGTGAACCACTTTATGCCAACATTCTTGAAAATCTAAACAAAAGAGATGGTTTCCTAGACTTCGAGATCAAAACAGTGTATATAATATTTCAAGACAAGAAGGCAGAGGAGGGAGAGAGAGGCAACAGGAGGAGAGGGGGCTGGGGAGAAGAGGAAGGAGAAGGGAGAGACGGTGGCCAACCTAAAGACGGCTCCGAGTAGTAGAATACAGGTAATTCTGGTATTCTTCCTTTCTGCCTACCTGTGTCCTGGTTAATTTACTGCCACCTCTCATGTGTCAGGCAAGGGCCCGCAGCCATTGTTCACCGTTTAGGCCAGGGATTTTGAGAATTTGCTTCGGGTCAGGTGGGCCATGGAAGTCACAGGAGGAAGCCGGGCTCTGCACAGATGGACAGCATCGTGGCTGGTGGTGGGCCTGGGGAGGGAGCCTGGAGGCCAAGACGGTTGAGGACGTGAACCCCATCTTCCCAGTGGCTTCTCCACCCACCAGGGTAAACCAGGGAGATAACGCCTTAATATCGTTAACCTAATTCCATCACTAAACACCCTTTTTCCCAAATCAGGAAACATTTCAAGCTATGGTGGTGAGAGCATGGACATACCTTTTTGGGGCCACCATTCAGCCCACTCTGGGGGCTATTTGACTGACAAGTTTAACTATAGAAAAATGAAGTACTTCTAAACGATGAAAGATACCATATGCCACGTGGAAAAGACGAGTGAAAGATGAGAAGTATTTGCCACACACGTCATAGATTTCTCTGGAATGCACAATCACGGATGAGGCGGGGGTTGGAAAAATTAGGTATTTTGCTCTTACTGTTTGTGGGTATCCATTTTTGTAGCAGGGAAACAGCTCAAATTTGCCAGCTCAGGGTACCTTGGTTACTTCGTCAGTTTTTCCCTAGGTAACCCAGCCAGTTTGGGGGCATCCGTGCCCCTCAGGGTTTCTCCTTCCTTCTCCCGGACTGTAGAGAGAAACGCACGCAGTGTGGTGTTTGGCATTAATACGGCTGGCTGTGTGCCCAGTATGACCGTTTGCTCTTTGGAAGAAAGGATTGTCTTTGATCCGGTTCTGAATCAGCAGTGCTTGGGATTTGCCCATCACCCAGAGGATCTTTATTGACTTACATTGATTTGAAAGCTTTTAAAATCCCTGGGTGCTTTCATTTCCGGGGAGGTTAAATAGGACCAGGGCTGCATTTATCACATTCCCAGCAGGGCTGTTGTGAGGATTAATGTTTTAGCAGAGATGATCTCCTGCTCCTTTAAAAAGGCATTAATTAAGTTAAAGGTTTTCGTTTTCAAGGATGTGCTTCGTTTTATAATAATTTGTATCTCAATCTATTGTCTGAAATATACATAATAAGGCTCCTACCCCTTCTCGTGGAAAACATGGCACACAGAAGTGCCCAGAAATTAATCCACCAGTAGGGCTCCTCTCTGGGTAGCATGTCAAGCGATTGGTCTTTGGAGTTCATCGTTGCGAGGGGAGATCGGCCGTGGTGGCGGGGCCTGTGGGAGGCCCGGGCGGGTGCTTTTGGGAGAGGGCATCCTGACCGATGTGCTGTTTCTCTTTTCCTCCCACTTGCGCAGCGAGATGAAGCAGAAGCTGGCGGAGGAAGGCAGCAAGTGCAGCATCCTCTCGAAGCACCAGAAGTTCGTGGACCACTGCTGCATGCGCTGCTGCTCGCCCTTCACCTTCCTGGTCAACACCAAGCGCAGGTGTGCCGACTGTAAGTTCAACATCTGCAAGAGCTGCTGCTCCTTCCAGAAGCACGAGAAGGTGTGGATCTGCTGCGTCTGCCAGCAGGCCAGGTGAGTGGCCGAGTGGACTCTTCCGGGGTCCGCTGGTGGCACTGCCTTCTTCAGCCAGGTAGGAGCAGCCGCGGCCGCCTGGTCAGTACAGTCCTGACCACACATGGTCAAGAGATCACCGAGGTGTGCGGGACACGTGTGTCCTTCAGGGACACAGGAGAACTTGGGAGCGCGACGCTTGTGTGGTCTCAACCTTTCATTCATTCATTGCACCAACGCATGCCGGACTCTTAGGAATCATGCTGGGCGCGGGAACGGACGGTGGGTCAGGCAAATGGCTGAGGGGGCCGGTGAACGCAGGAGTGTGGGTCCTAGTGTGCGGTGCTACAGGACTGACCCGTCCCCCGTTCGGCTGCGGGGGCACCGAGCGAGGATCTGCTAACTCTAGGGTTTGGAGAGAGCTTCACAGAAAGCAAGAATTCAAGGCAGGATGGTAAAAGAGGAAAAAGCATTAGTCACGTGAAAGGAGGGTGGGGATGAGGGTCTCCATGTGAAGGAAATGGCTGGCGTGGAGTCTCATGGACACACAGATTTTTATTCTCCCTCAGTGTATCTTCGATACATTGAGTATTTGGAAACTGAGAAGTCTGATAAGCCAGTGTCTGGTGTTTGTTCTTTGGAATTCTTCAGTCTTTGCTGGTCCCAGCACCTGCAAAGCCCATTCGTATCCATTGCCTCCATCATAATGCCTCGCTGTGAGCAAGATGGAGAATGGCCCGTCCCACGAACACACACAGGAGCACCTGCCTCCTGCCCCTCTTCCTTCTTTCCTCCTGCGTCATTAGTTCACTTACATCCTGTAACATACCAAGTCCCAGCATTTTCCCGTAAAGCTAGTTGATGGGGATGACTGCTAAGCGCCCTTGGGATCCCCAGGAGATCCGCATCTGAGCTCTAAAGAGATACTAGAGATACCAACCGAAGCAAATGTGGTCTGTTGGGCACTCATGATCCAGGGCGGGGTGCTGGCCAGGTTCTGCATTTGACTTTCAGAGCAAGGAATCCATCCAAGTCTCCGTATAGCAGCTCCTTGGTAGGAGGAGGAGAAGCGTTGTGGCAAGAAAGAGAAGGAGACTTAATTGTCAGTGAACCTCTGCTTGGGAGGGGAGGATGCAAAGAGGTGCATCCTGTGTCTTCCTTTCTCAGTGAAGTTGGGTTAAGGTCAAGTGCTGGTAACAGGAGAGGTGGATGTTGGAAGAGATTGTGTGCAATGGACATTAGAGAAGTTGGAGACCCAGGCTTTGGAGCTGGGCTCTAATCACTGATTTGTGCCCTTCCAATCATCTCGTTGCGTGTTTTGCTCCAGCCCTGCTCAACCTCACATATGTAGACATGAGGAAAATAGATGGTCGGGCTCTTCCTGGATTGGGCAGGTGTGGGGGGGTTGGGACTTCAGGGCTTTGGGACAGATGCAGGGATAAGGGGTTTAAGATATTTAAAATGTAGAAATTAAAATGATAGACCAACCTGGTTAGTGAAGGAAGGAAAGACAGAAAGGAGCTTCAGTGGTGGGAAGAAAATGAAGAGGTCCTCAGCTAGGAGTACATGGTGAAGGTGAAGAACTGTGGCCATGGGGGTATTTAGCAAGGGAAATTTTGCGTAGGGGAAAAGATATTTGAATTAGTGGTTTCCTAAGTGGATCCATTGGATGGTGAACATGGCCATAGGGGCTTGAGGTCTAGCTGAGGAAGCCGTGGGACTAAAAGGCAAGCGCACGTGGGTCCAAAGCGGCCAGGTTGATGGCAGAAGTATGGAGGTGGTCCACGTGACGCAATCTTCTTGAGCGAGGAGGAGGAACGGGCAGGCCAGGAGGTGATGGCAATAGGGAGTGGAAGAGTGTGGTGTGGCCGAACGTCACAACTGTGCACCCAGCAAGCCGGGTGGGTCTTACACGGCATTGGACCCAAACATCTGCCAGGGCACCGCTGTGCTGCTCGCATGTTAGTAACAGACCTTCGGCCCCATTGGGAGCACAGAGCCCGGCATGTAGAAGGCACACAAATCTTTGTGGGCCGAGTAACAGAACAGGACAATGTTCCCAAACAGTCAAGTGCATGATACAAATGAAGCTTCAGGAATTTTAAAGAGAAGGGACCAGAGAGTTCTGGGGCATTCTTTTTCTGGAAAGCAAGGGGCCCAAGATGGTACTCACATGGGGACAAGGAATCACAGGGCATTCTTGGCCAGGGTGTCCCATGAGCAAAAGAGATCCCACGAGGGGTGGAGAGGGCCCGGAACAGACCACTCTTGGCGGTGGCGTGCAGAGTTAGGTCAGCTTAGGTGAAGAGTTCAGGTTTGATCCCCCGGAGGTTGTGGCATCATTGAAATTCAAATCATCGAGACTCTAGCAGTCATCAAAGGATGCTGTTCTTCACTGTCCTTCAGTGTATTACCACCCCCAGACAGAAGGAAATGAGTTCCTGCACGATCTTGTTTCTTTCCATTTTCCTCTTTTCCTCTTCTCGGTAGATCAGAAGAATCTCCAAATTTACTACACAGCTGATAGCAATAAAACACGCAATCACAGCCTTTCAACCCCACATGCACCCGAGTTGTGTGTACGGGTCTGTTACTGGTTCCAGTTGAATGGCACATTGCTTTCACCAATCAGCAGTCATGCTGAGTGAGTAGTATGCTACCTCGGATCATACGACTTATAAATGGAAGGACCTTGCCTCCAGAGCCAGCCTTCTGATTGAATGCTGTGCTGTTTCATTTATACCAGGTTGTCTCAAGGACAAGTAAGATATTGAAAAATAAGCCATAAATGGGCAGCAAATGGTTCATAAGCCTATAGTTTAAATTTCCATTTTACATTTCTAGCCACCTGATGAGAAGGCGGGAGGCTCAGGGGACCCCAGTCTTGCATCATTTTCTTGTCAACATTGCATGGCTACTCCCTGAGTCTCAAAAGAAGACCATCAGAAGATAAAGAACCATTTGTAGAAGGGTACCTCAAAAGATATCAAAAAAACTAATGTAAATTTGCTCCATTAGCTTTTTAAAGAAGGAAGGGGTTACTGAGAAGTCCCCCACATTCAGTGTGTGTCTAGCATAGACAGAGCACACCCACGCTCATTTAATCAAAGTTGGCAGGAAGAGGGTCCTGAGGAGAAGGTGGGAATTTTGCTATTTTAATCTTGTATGATGTCATCTGGGGACATTTCTGGGAGTCTTACGATTGTAATAATATTGTCTGAAATCAGAAGAGATGAAAAAGTGGAGCTTGTTCCATTTTATTCAAGTTCATCCTAGGAACCTGTCTAGGGAAAAAAAGATCCATGATACGTGTGGCAGACTTTTGCTTCTAGAAATTTCTCTAAGGCCCAATGTGTTAGAGATGTCTGGGTCAGAGCACCTCAGATGTATGACCTGTGGGCTGACAGTCTTTTTTATAATCTGAAGGATGGTTCAGAAGAGTTTATTTTACTGATGGACTCAGAGGACTCACAAGCCGTGTGACTCCTCACCAACGGACACAGCCAGCCAGATTCCTCATGGGAGGCATTTAAGGGTGACTGTGGCTTGAAGTTCTCTCATTAGTAACAGCTTTTAAAGCCTGTCCATTTTCTTGAAACAGGGAAATAAAAATAGTTTACAAGAGATTTGCTGAGACTTCAAATCCAGATTTTACCTGGCAGAAGCTGGTGTCTGGCCGGGGGATGGCACTGAGGGCACCGTGCCTCCCTCCATGTTTTTCGTTGGCTTCTCTGCTCCTAATGCAGTCTGAACTTTACCTCTTGGTTTAGAAGTGATTTATTTTATTTTGGATATTCTTCCAGTAGATTCGTAGTCAAGCAGTTAGATGTTTTAAAACCAAAACCACTGTCATGTCAGAATCTATGAACACATTGTGTGTGTGTGTGTGCGCGCACGCGCGCGCATAATCTCAGCAAAATGGTTGATAGCAGCTCTGTGACATTGCAGAGGGGACCACTTTTGCGAGGCCACATTTAGACCCATAATTCACTGCCCACTGGCCGTGACGTGCTTTTCCCTTCCTGTGTAAATTAATCCCATTTTTGCTGCATCAGTTTAATTTCGAGTTGTTTATCCAGCGGCTACCATATGCATATGGACCCTTGAATGATTCTAATAATATGAATTCTGGTCCACAAAACATTAAAGAGCTAGGGATCTAGGGTAGACATTCACGCAAAAAATTAACAAATTGCATCAGAAATAAATGACTGTGTCGGGCACCTGAGCCTGTCTGCGGTGTTGGATTAGAAATGTAGGGTGCATCAGGGAGGTCCCAGATCGTGTCTAGGCTTGGTAAAAATGGCGGAATCTGTCAATTCGGCTTTCTTCTTTTTTGTCTCATGTCCTAGTGTCCTGTTTGGTTATTTATTACAGTAAAAATATTTTAATTTCAAATGAAAATTCCCTTGTAATGGTCATTGCTGTAATTATGATCAGCTGGTTAGCTCATCGTCAGTTCTTTTGCTCCATATGTCTTGCATTAAAATCCATTTTTGTTGTCAGTTTAGAATTTTTAACTTTGGGAAATTAACAAACATTAGATGAATTTACTGTAGAATGAATGATGGATTGATTACTTGTTTGGGAGCTTATAGAGCCAGTGGGATACTACTGAATCATTCCCTCTGTCATCTGTAAATGTAAATTTACCTTCTCAACAACTTCTTGTGTCGATTTATCCAAACGCTAAAAGTAAGGATGTCTAGTAGTTGCATTTTCAGAACTTCTGGAGGAAACAAAACTTTCAGAGTGAGCCCAGACCTCACTTACCAGCCATTGTCATTTGCGGTCATATTGATTCAAGAACAACACTCTTATTTTCCTTGGGAACAAATTGGCTTCTTAGTTCTTTGCTTCATTATAAAAATTGTTCTTTCTGATTTTTGTCACTTTGTGCTATTATCTTTAACACAGATAATTTTGGGAGACTATTGTCAGAGAATAAGAAAAAAAATTATCCTTGGAATTGAAATCAAAACACATCTCCTCATTATGCCTGTGTCATTTGTTTTGGTTTTTCTGAGACAACTTAAGGCTTCATTTCTTTTCACTTTGCGCTGAATATGCTTTACTTCTCTCTGATCAGTTATTCCTTCGGGAGTCACACAGTCCACATGATTCAGCATTACTGCCCTTTTGTATAAACTCCACAGTGTGTTTTAGAGATACTCCAGTGGATTTGCAATATCCCTAAGGAAAATACAGTAATATTAAAAATTCTCACCCTGGGATAAGGACATTCACAAGAGAGCAAATATTTGGGAAAATATTGAACCTCACTAGAATGCAAGGGGATAGAGGTTTATGCTTTAAGTAGTTCTCTTTTCCTCATTAAATTGGTGGGTTGTTTTTTTTTTTTTTATCATTCTACTCAGTGTTCACAAGGGTAGACTCAAAAAGAGACCCTCGTTGATTGCTGGTGCAACCAAAATGGGCATAACCTTTTACCGACATGTATCAAGAGCCTTTTGCATGTGCAAGCCCTTGAACCCAGTCATCATTTTTGAAAACCCATAACTAAAGAGAAGCTGTAGTATTTTTTAATACTGCACAAAAATGAGATGTGCTGAATTATTTGTAACACAAAAACAGAAGTAATCTAAATGTCCACCAGCAGAACAGTGGAAGTAAATTAGGGCATATTCAACTTGATAGAATATGATGAGGCTTTTAAGGTAGTGTGTATAGCATGGGTAAATTCTTACATTAAAACATTATTTTAAACAACTGCAATCAGAGGCACTTGTATGGCTCCATCGGTTAAGCATCCGACTTCAGCTCAGATCATGATCTTGCATTTCGGGAGTTCGAGTCCCGCATCGGGCTTTCTGCTGTCATCACAGAGCCCGCTTCAGATCCTCTGTCCCTGCCCCCAGCCTTCCCCCGCTTATGCTCTCTTTCTCTCTCAAAAATACATAAACATTTTTTAAAAAACTATAATGAAAAATGTGTGTACAATATAATCACTGTATAATAAACAAAAAAGACTGAAAGGGAACACACCGTCAGTGCCGTTAACATTGGCTTTGGGAGATAACGTATGGACAAATAACTTTTCTCTTGCCTCTGTTTTCCAGTTAGGTTCCAAATTGCCCACATTTTACACGTGTGCTTTTCTAACCAGGAGTACATAAAACAAGCATGAAATCTGGGATGTGCCTCTTTCTCTCCTTCCCGTTCCAAATCCTGTCCCCCATCACCTCAGTGTTGCTGTCCCCGCCACAGTGCCCTGCCTTCCGCCCAGAGCTAGACCACCCAGCTTCCCAGGGAAATGGGACCATCCAGGGGGACTTGTATTTTGAAGGCCCAAATAACAGGCACTTTAGGTTACAGATGTCAGCCTGACTATAACAGATGACTGTAGCACTAAGACTCGTCCTTGTCGTCCTTGTCGGGGTGACCTGAGTCATGAGGCAGTTGGGAATTTGGAAAACTGTAAATGGTCCCCGGTGAAAGCTAAGCATCTAAATTCTGGCCACTGGTTTTTACTATGAATAGATGAAATAGCACAAATATGTCAAGAATGCCTGCTATGGGCATGAGATTGACTTTGCCTTTTCAGCTGAATTGGTTCATGTAATTCTTACAGGAACTCTGTGAGACGGCAAGAGATTAGCCCCGTTTTAGAGGCAGGGAGGTCTGAAACGTGGAAGACCAAGTGGCTAGCCAAGGTCACTTTGTCAGTCTCAAGTTCAGGAGTATTCTTGCAGTCTCCCCAGGAATACGGCCTCTGGGCCCCTCTCCTTCAGCCGCCCGGCAGGCCTCCTTGCCCAGCCAGCCACCTGGACCCTGCTTTTAAGTCTGCAAGAGCAGTCGGCAGTCTGTGCTCCCATACGGGGTACAAGGGATAGTGAAGATTTCGGTTCCTCTTGAACTGCACATTTGCGCTTCCTGTACAGCCATAGCGGTGAGGACAGACTGAGACGCGGGCGTGAACATCAGGGATGGAGGAAGGGTATGGTGGCCTCAGCCCACGCCGCCGCGTGGCACTCCCTTCCGTTTGGCACTTTGGGCTCCTCACCGTCCCACTTACCTGAGGTGTGTCACTCTAACGTGTATCCTGTCTGGGCCATCAGGGTTGAGTGGGTGCTGTATCCAGTGAATGACTGACCAAATCTCTGAAAGTCTGCATTTTTAGGGAAAATATAGACTGTGACATTGTGTGACGCTTCAGCTTAAGAGCATGAATTAAATCTTTGAGATGTTTTTGGTAAACCATTGGCCTCTGAGCACATCATTTTAATAGGTTTTAAAGAAGAAGAAAGATTTACTTTGATACACATACAAAGTTTAGTAGGCTTTGATTAAATCTGTAGTATTCACAATGAGCATTTAGTATACATTTTTAGGCCAGCAACCATGGGTTTTTATTAGAGTGTTTACATAAGGAGTTATGATGGCTGATTTTAGGTGTCAGCTTGGCTAGGCCATGCTCCCTAGGCGTTCAGTCAAACAGTGGTCCAGAGGGCCGCCTGGGTGGCTCAGTCAGTTAAGCGTCCGACTTCGGCTCAGGTCATGATCTTGTCGTTTGTGAGTTCAAGCCCCGCATCAGGGCTCTGTGCTGACAGCTCGGAGCCTGGAGCGTGTTTCAGATTCTGTGTCCCCCTCTCTCTGCCCCTCCCCTACTTGTGATCTTTCTCTCTCTCTCAAAAATAAATAAACATTAAAAAAACAACAATAGTCTAGATGTCGCTGTGAAGATATGTTCTAGATCAGATTAACATTTAAATCAGAAGACTTGGAGCAAAGCAATTTACCCTCCATGATGTGTGAGCCCTGTCCAATGAGTTGAAGGCCTTTTGAGAAAAAAGATTGATTTCCCCAAGAAGGAGGAATTCTTCCAGCAGATGGCCTGTGGACCNACAGACAGATAGAAGGATACAATCTCCTATTGGCTCTTTTTTTCTATGGGAATCTTGATTAATACTGAGACCTTCAAGATGTGCAGGACAGTTGGGAGATATGGGAAGTAGAATGGAGAGAAGTGAAATGGGAGCCCTCTGGTATATTCTCTAGCCTGGCCCCAGAGAGAGAAGGGTCACAGGCAAAACAAAGAAGGGGAACACGGGACCCAACAGTGTTGTTCTGCAGCCTCGGGCACAATGTATGGTACAGATCTGGGGAGAGAGACGTTCTCCTTTGAGGATAGAAGCTCAATCCGGGGGAGGATTATTGGCCCTGGTGGCACTGGAGGAAGCTAGGCAGTGGTTTGGCATTTGCACAGGAGAGCAGCTTGGCCGCAGAAACTCTCAATCTAGTGGCTTCTCCACAACTAAACATTAGCAGGGGCTGGAAAGGGGAGGCACCACTAGTGACTTCCTGCCAGATTTCCCGAGGACTCCAGAAAACACCAAGGAGACACACTGTGGGTGGAGACTGATGTCCTGCTTTGTCCAGGAGGAAGCACAGAACTGGTACCTTTGGAATTGTTATTAAGATTACCTTATGTCTGTGTTTCCCCGTGGGCTGGTGACGCATGGGGAAACTCGGGTTGCCGTAGTAATGCAGGCATTGATTTGGGCAAAGCAAGGAGAAAAGAAAACTTAGGATATTGAAAAACTGGTAGATGGACCACCCCTGTCAGTAAACGGGCCCATGACCCTAACAATGGCAATCTGATCCTCTCTGGAAATTTGAATCTTGGATGAGCAACATATCCATTGAGGACAGTTAGAGCTGAGTCATCCCAAGATAGGTGACAAAATGTTGACCAGGGGTGATGTTCCCATTACTGAGATCCCTGGTGCCGCCCCCTCAAGTCTTGGATATTCAACTTGCCCCTAATTCTTTAAGCTACCAGATCTTTCCATTAAGATGACAGATGTCATCCAGAATTCATTTCTGTGGTTTAAAACAGAACCTAAAGAACCAGCCCCGCTACAATAGACACAATGCAGTCAGAGCTGCAAGATAGAAATCCTGGGCCAAGAAAGAGAAGAGGCAGGTGACCACCCTGATATGGGACTAAGAAGGGGATATTGTTGTTTCTCTCATGTTCCGTCCTCCACACTTGCATGCGGTGTCTCAACATCGGCAGGCCTGACTACGAAGTGTGACCTATAAGAAAAAGAGTTTGTGAGTTTCTGATTTTCTAAGGTCCCTGTTGCATAGCAAACAGAAAGGGTTTCAGCTATGACATTAGCTAAATACGTGCTAGGAGGAGAAGAGTAGATCTACAGGAATGGAGGAGGACATGAGGGTGTCCCCATGTTTAGGCAAAGGCCAGGAGTGGTACAAGCATGTTGTCACACCTAACATCTGAGAAGTGACCCCTTTTGTGGCTCAGGTGGTTTCTGCTTCTTCAGTTTCTTTTAGTTTCAATGAAATTGAAGGAGGACCTGAATGGCCACTAAAAGACTATTGGGTCGTAGATTGCAATGGGATTTTTGGCATGTGACTCAGATGGGGTTCAAAGTTGAAGGACATTAGGACTTCCAGCACTATGTTAAACAACAGTGGTGAGAGTGGACATCCCTGTCGTGTTCCAGATCTCAGGGGGAAAGCTCTCAGGTTTTCCCCGTTGAGGATGATGTTAGCTGAAGGCTTCTCATAGATGGCTCTGATGATGTTTAAGTAGGTTCCTTCTATCCCAACTTTCTCTAGAGTCAGGCAGAGAAGGACAAATATCATATGTCTGCACGTATAGGAGGATTAGGAGGAACTTGACGGAGGAACAAGGGGGAGAAGAAGGGCGGAAATGGTGGGGGAAAGGGAGAGAGGCAAACCATGAGAGACTCTTGAATGCTGACAAAAACTGAGGACTGATGGATGTGGGGGGAGAGGGGGATGGGCATGGAGGAGGGCACTTGTGGGGATGAGCACTGAGTGTTATGTGGAAACTAATTTGACAATAAACTATTAAAAAACAAAACAAAACAAAAAAAAAAAAAACAAAGTTGAAGGACATTGCTATTAAAAAAACAACCACCAAACTGCTTCCATTCCCATCTGTAGGGAAGAGTTTTCTCTGAGCTTAATTTTTTTAAAAAGAAGACCTAAAACTAGTGCCGAACACAATCTCCTTCAAATAATAAATGATACCCATCCGTGCACAGAGGAACCAATAAAAAAGCCATCTCACTGCAAGATGGATTTCCAATAAATGTATGTTTCTGTTTTGTTACTATTTATCAGAATTTGAATATATTTATGGGTTTTTTTGGTATTCCAATAGAACTTTATTTATGAGCACTGAAAGTTGGATTTCATACAGTTTTCATGTGCTATGAGACACTGTATATTTGTGTTCTTGATCAATTGTGTCTTAATCAGAATTGATAATTCAAGATGCATATTTTGACACTTTGAGCCTCAAGGCTCATAAAGTTATTAAATTCAATTTATTACACATATTTCTGTGACAAAGAATGATTGCAGGGTGATAAGATTTAAAACTAAAAATATATGATATAAAATAAAATTCTGAAAAGGAAGTAGATGAGATAGAAATGTCCGTTCAGGGAGAAAAATGGAAAATGTTAATATTCCAACTGTTAAAAGAGCTGGCCAACTATAACCCACAGACCAAATCTGGCCTGCTACCTGCTTTTATAAAAAAGCTTTGCTGGAACACAGCCATGTTTATTCGTGTACATGTTATCTAGGACTGCATTCAACTATGATGGCAGATGTAAATAGTTACAACGGGGACCAGATGGCCCACAGATCCAAAAATATTTACTATCTGGCCACTTACAGAAACAGTTTGCTAATCCCCAGCTTAGACCAATCATGGCCCATCCCCTGGATTTCAGCACATTTCCATCCTGAATATGCTGGGACATTCTCATAGGATGTTAACCAGGGTGCAGGGGAGATGGATGTGATGACAGCCATCAGTGGCTACCACGATTCACACTTCCGCATATCTGGGGATCTCAACCACCACCGACAAAATGTCACACAGGCTAGTAGCACCGTTCCTCCTCATTGACTCCAGATCTATGGACCACAGAATCCCATGGAGAGAGCCATGTTCTGTGGCCTTAGAGCAGATCGGGAACTTAAGAACCCATTGGTTCTTTGCAGAATTTTCTTCTAACGTTGATCAGTCTAGCAGGTGTCCCCAACATGAACTTTGCTCATTGACATGGTCGAAAAAATGCCCAAATTTCAACCATTTTAGAGGAGTACATCCAGAGCTAACAGACCTTGTTAAAATACCCTTTGCTGAGAGAAATAGTCCCTCCACCCATGCCGGTCTTGGACCACAATCTGGGCAACAGGTGGCAGCTTCAAGCCCCAGGATAGATTCTACATTTAACATTCGCTGGAGGTTCTCTTTAACTCGATTAACAGAAACAAGAGGATTAATTGGGAATAACTGGAGCCATGCCGTGGACTCAGCCATAGATGATTATGAACACTCACGCAAATATCATCATAATTCAACAAATACAGAGCACGGGCACATCTCAGAGACACCGTGGGTTTGCTTCCAGACAACTGCAATAAAGTGAGTCTCACGATAAAATGAGTCAAATGAATGTTTTGGCTTCCCAAGTGTTATAAAAGCTATGTTTACACTATACTGTAGTCTATTGTGTGAGATGGCATTATGCCTAAAATAACAATATACATTCCTTTATTTAAAAATACTTGTTGCTGGGCCGCCTGGGTGGCTCAGTCTGTAGAGTATCAAACTTTGGCTCAGGTCATGATCTTGTGGTTCATGGGTTCAAGCCATCAGGCTTGCTGCTGTTGGTGTGGAGCTTGCTTCCAATCCCTTGCACCCCTCCCGCTCACACTCTCTCTCTCTCAAAAATAAACATTTGAAAATAAATATTTATTGCTAAAAAATGCTAATCATGTGAGTTTTCAACAAGTCATCATCGCTGACCTCAGATCATCATAACAAATATAATAATGATGAAAATGTTTGAAATATTGCGAGAATAACCAACATGTGACAGAGACAGGAAGTGAGCAAATGCTGTTGGGAAAATAGCACCGAGAGACTTGCTTGGCGCAGGGTTGCCTCAGACCTTCAATTTGTAGAAAACACAATGCCTGTGAAGTGCAACAACGCGCAACGTGACAAAACCAGGTTTGCCTGCACATCTGAATTCTGATGTCAATGTCAGATCCCTCCCCACGGAAGAAGGGGTGGAGTCCAGCCAGGAGTTAGGGGACATAGCCTGTCTCCGTCCCCATCCATCTTCCTGGCTGTTGGTCTGGCAGCCATGCTTTCTCTCCAGCCCTTCCCAACCTGCACAAGAATGAGTGTCTCATTAATCCAAGGCTTTTACAGTTAAGAATGCACAGTCTTTCTGCAGTCGTTCATTTTATAGTTTAGAAACTGTCTTTGCAGGAGTGATTCCAGGGGCCCAGGGACCTCTGCCCCTAACTGGCCCCTGCTTGGGTCCATGAATCCCTGAGCTCACTTGCATCCCTGGAAACTTGAGCTCAAATACCTCCTTGTGCTCTGTACCCTATTGGCAAGCCCTTGTCAGCAACCCTCAAACTTTTTCAGCTTGGGCTTTTTGTTTAGGGACGTGAACAGTCTCTAGAGCGAGTAAAAGAATGCATCGTCTTCTGTCAATTGATCCTGGCGAAATACGCAGGGCAGTCTTGTTTCTCCTAAACAAGGAGATTGAAGCCAGGAGACTTGAGGGACTCACCTAAGTTTACACATTTGCTGGATTGTAGACAGAAGTCGGCAGCCACTGTTGAGTCTCTGCAAGCCGGACCCCAGCACAGGGGTTGACCCCGGGCATGTAATAGGCTACCAGTCATTGGCGGCTGAAATTGTGAAAGAATAGAAACTCAGTCCTGAACCCAGCCTCCCTCAACCAGTCCTCCGCCAAGCTGCTTGATGAGGAATAACCACGCCCGTCACACATCAGATTTCTTCAGAAGAATCCTATCACTGGGAACGAGACCATGAAGGATTAACTATAGTTATTGAAGCAGTTATTGGAGACACTTTTGAA
Organism: Crocuta crocuta; assembly: GCF_008692635.1. NCBI lineage: Eukaryota > Metazoa > Chordata > Mammalia > Carnivora > Hyaenidae > Crocuta > Crocuta crocuta. The sequence goes on from NW_027528417.1 coordinate 425,023, forward strand.
TAAAACGTGGGAATCAGATAGGCAAGGGGAAGCAGGAGAGGTAACATTTGGGAATTTCCATTCAAAGACATTTCTTCCCCGGGGCACCTATTGGGCTCAGTCGATAAGGCATGTGACTTTTGGTTCCGGGTTGGTTATAAATTCAAGCCTCGCATTGGGTGTAGAGATTACTTAAAAATAAGATCTTTTAAAAAGTCCATTCCAAATACACTTAATAAGTGTCCGTTATTTTTGCCCAGCACTGTGTTTTACACAGTGATATAATAGTAAATAATACATAGTTCTTGACCTCAGGGAGCTCACAGTTGAGAATTGGAGCCAGTGGGTGGGTGGGTCCAGGGAGGGCCAGGGGTAACTAAAACTCGCAAACATGTATTTACAATGGAATTAGTTGCATAACTGCTGGAGTTCATATATAAAAGATGTATTTGGAGAAAGAAATAACCATCAATTCTGGCTTGAGAAGTCAGAGAAAGTCTACAGAGGTCAGGACGCGCAAGAAGGATCTTGGAAGATAAGGAGGCCGCCAAAAAGATGGGATGGTGAGGCAGAGGAGGGTGTTGTAGGCCAGTGAACCCTATCTTTTAACCTAAGGGGAATTAACAAACAGCATATCTACAGCATATCTCTGAGCTGTCAGCACAGAGCCCAACGCGGGGCTCGAACCCATGAGCAGTGAGATCATGACCTGAGCCGAGGTTGGATGCTTAGCTGACTGAGCCACCCAGGTGCCCCCCAAATTATATTTTTAATAAAGAAAGGCATTATGTGCAACTGTACCGTGTATTCTTTTTGCTGTCCCCTAACTAAAGGTTTTTCTTTTCCTTATTTTGGGGGGAGAGGGTTGGGGTGTGGTTAACATTTAGAGACACCGTCACAGACCTGACAGGCACTGTCTGGCTGGGATGCTTTGGCACCGGCTGCATTTTGAGCATGGCATGGTGGCCCCAGAGGTCTCCTACAGGCCAGAAAAGCTGTGGCCTGGGCGGAGAGTGTCTGAATGGGTAATGAAGAACGTGGCGATGTATTGGGGCCTGGGGGATGAGGGATGGTGTATAGCAGGGTCAGGATACTAATCACTCTGCAAACAAATATCTTCTTGCTTTATCCCCAGCCCTATCGACTGTGAGAAGGCTAGAGGCATATTTTCTTGGGCACTCCTTTTCCAGAAATGGACGTGGGGGGCAGGGTAGGGCCCTTTCATCTTCCCACACTGTGCCCCACTATGTGCTGTGCGCTCTTCAGACCTGTACTTCTGCAGAGCAGGAGTGGGCAGTGGCCAGCCCCGCCCCTTGCTGGCACAGAGCGGCCCCTTGGGAAGGGCTTGCTCCAGTAGATGCCTGAGCACCTACTTGGTAGATGGCCAGGTGTGACCAGATTGATCAGCAGTATGAATTTTATTTCCTCTGGTCTTAAAGTAGGTCTCGGCCCTTCTGTAAAGCCAGTAAGACCGTAGCTGTTCGTCTGTGCTCAGATGGGGTGAGACCAGAGCTTGGAACTCCCTGGGAAGTTGAGGAAACCACAGGTGGTTCAGTGTTACCGGTGTGCAGGGTGCCACTGGGGTGTCTGGGGCGGAGGCTGGAGGCCAGGCCCCAGCATGGCTTCTGGCTCTTTAGAGAACATCTGTGGCTCTTGAGATGAGCGCCAGTGCTTCTGGAACCACGCCTGGGCATTTTTTCTTTCCCTGGAGCATAACCCAACATGAACTTGGTTGAGGCGGTGGGCATTTCTCTTGCCACCCGCGCACGCATCCTGTGATTCAGCTCCCTCTTGACGCTGTGTATTCTACAATTACCAACTTGACTATCGTTGTTTTCCTGGCGGAGAAGATAGAACTCAAGGGCTCAGTTTTCAGCTCAGTGCCTGTTGACATTAGTTAGAGCCTTGGCTTCAGACTGGACACCTGCATCCTCCTTCCTGACCCCCTCAAACACAAGAACCTTCTTCCTCCACCCCAGGCTCTCTGTGCTCCTGTTTTTCTCTGCTAGAAGGGTACGGCCATTCTCCCAAATGCCATAGGGGCAAGCTTTATTTAGCGAGAATTTTATATAACAGCCGCTTGCATAACACTGTGGGCTACGCATGCTCTCCAAGCATTATAAATCCTAACTCTTAATATTCCTAATGGTATATGAAGTAGGTACTGTTATTTGCCCCTTATCTGAAGCATGAAGAAGTTAAATAACTTAGGTTAAACAGAGTAGATTTTATTAAATAGGTGCGTGTCAGTAGATGGGACTGGATTTGTGGAAGACCCAGAGCACATCCTAAATTAAGCAGGTTGGGTACTTACTGGTATGAGTCAGTCTGTGGCATGTTTGAAATAGGACAGATGCTGGAACTACATGCCTGAGTTCAAATCCACCACTCACTGCCAAGGGCAAGGGGATGCTAATATCCTCCTTTCCGAGTGATTTTGTGAATGTAGTTGAAGGAACCTGTCTCAGCGCCTGATATCTGGGTGTTTAGCAAATGTCGGTCACTATTATTATGGCTGCTGGCAACATCATGATCATAGCGTGACTGGCTTCTCTAGGGACCCTAAAGAGCAGCCCCCTCAGTGATTTTGGAGCACTCTGGTGTTGACCTCCCCAGCCTCCCCCTCCCTACCTCTCTTTTTCTCTCTTCCCCCACCCTGTCCACCAGCCTTCTTCTGTACCAGCTTCTGGTGAGCTTCTGGTGAGCTCTTCTGCAAAGAAACAGCCTCTGTTAAGATTTCCAAGAAGCCTAAACAAAGACCTACGGCAAAGGCTGCCTTGAGCCACTGTGTTCTTCATATCTTCCCTCAGCCTGACTCATCCACACAGGCCTGTTCCTGGGATTGTATTTTTGGGTGAAAGCTGCTGATCTCTCGCAGTGGCTGAGTGTCACAGAGAATCACTGAATGCTCTCTTTTCTAACACAGCAGAGCTCTTGAGTGGGACCGAGCAGCCAGGACCAGCTGTATGTGTTAATCCAGGCAGATTACGTGTGTGAGAGAAGGATGCTGACCCGTGAACACACATACCAAGTGCCTTGGTGACTCAGTGAGTCCCGCTCAGGGACCCCAGGGGCCACTATCAGACTGCCATTGTCCCATAATTCATTCCTTCCCTAACATAGCGGTGCACACGTAGGGTGATGGGACCTAAAATACATGGTATGAAAAGGGTGGGAATCCTCTACACTGGAAACTTACGTCGATGGGAAGTCCAGATTTTTCCTCTCTTGGCAGCACTTCCCAGAGGAAGGCGTTGGTCTGGTGATCCCTTGAGGTTCCTTTCCACCCCGTGTTCCTTCCGCCCCTTAGTCTGCAGTAGACAGATGTAGGGTTTGATTCCCAGATTAGCAGCCACATTTTCACCATGTGACCCTGGGCAAGTTATTTGATCCTTTTGAACTTGGGAGTTACGAGACTTTCCTTAAAAATTACTGTAACAAGATGAAAAAGATCTGTAAATCACTTAGCAATACTTTACTATGACAACGGGTAGCTCTTATTATGTTGTTTTCATTTTGAGGTTGCCAGATAGCTATTCCCTTTACTTTATGAAATATTCAGCACAGTATAATTGCCTGTAAGCATGAAGGCATGGCAAAAATAATTTCGTTTTATAATTAGCTCTTATAGTTCCTTTCCCAGCATTGACCAAGATGGTGAAATACATCCCCACTCAACAAATGAAGACACTGGTCCACCTTCTGGAAGCTGTCATAGGATCACTCGGCGAATGTTTGAGGATATGGACTCAAATCATTTAATAAACTTAAGTGTGCACTGCTTTAAATTTTAGTGTCCCTAGGAACTAAAAAATGTGCACAGCAGACTGTAGCTATAATATACGCATCAGGTGAAGACCATTTGTACGGTATCACAAAATATACATTTCATTTTTTTTCTGCTCAAATAAAATGTTTACTCGCCAGGCTGAGTTAACACAGCTGATGTTGTTTAACTCGGCGATGTGAATGTTATCTTTAATAGCAATGTTCTTAATTTACTAGGTAATGATAAAGTTATACAAAGGGAATTAAAATGGTTTGACAATTATGAATTCACCCAGATTTTGGGGTTTTTTTGAAGCTTATTATATTTATTTTGAGAGAGAAACAGTACAGCTGGGGGGAGGGGCAGAGAGAGGGGGAGAGGGAGAGAATCCCAAGCAGGCTCTGTGCTGTCAGCACAGAGCCTGATGTGGAGCTTAACCCATGAAGCCATGAGATCATGATCTGAGCCGAAACCAAGAGTCAGGTGCTTCACTGACTAAGCCACCGAGGCACCCCATCAGCCAGATTTTGACCTAAAATTTTACCCATCCTAAAGGAAGCCCCTGAGTATCCCCCTTCCGTTACATCTTCCCTTCCTCTGGAGGTAAGCACCCTTTTGAACATGGTACTTGGTGATTCATTCGTTGCTTCATACCTTTGGTATGACTGTACAAATCCCCAAACAATACACTGTATCGTTGTACTTGTTTGTCACCTTTATGTCATTGGTGTTGTGCTGTATATATCCTTCTACAATGTGATCCACCATTAAACTTTGTGGCATCTCTTCACATTACACGTGTGGGTCACGCGCATGGCAGAGACGCAGTGGTCAGCAGGCGTTCCGTATGCTCCCCTGCGTTTTCCAGCCTGCTTCACAGGCAGCCCAGAGCCACACAGCTGATCCTGGACGAGGGACTCTGAGCAGAAGTGTCACGTATCCTGCTCAAGCCCAGGCAGTTAACTAGAGGGCCTTCTCTCCCCGCTCCGATGGCGACCATGAAGGCCTTGGGTTCAGATTACGCAGCTGGAAGACGCAAAGTCTTCATTAGCCTGGGTCTCTAAGAGATTGTGAGGGACAGAGCCTCCTGTCTGCCCACACTGAACATGTAATATGAGCAAAAGAAAAAAGAAATCCCTTGAAGTTTTAAGCCAGCTAAGATGTGGAGGTTGATGTGTCAAAGCCTATTGTAGCCTGAAGGGTACAGGCGCTGGCACTGCCGTACAGTCTCCACTGTGTGACTGCCCTGCGGTTCCTGTTCTGCTGATGGATGTTCACATTGTGTCTCAGTTTTAGCTGTTACAAAACAGTGCAGCCGAGATGTTCTTACACATTTATATACACATGCAAGAGTTTTTCTAGGCTGTGTGGCTAGGACTGACTTTCAAGCTGTCGGGTCTGCACACATTCCACTTTGCTAGCTAGACCCCAGCTGTTCTCCATCAGAATTACAGCAGCTTACAGTCCCACAGTCCGTAAAGAAAAAAGAAATTCCCTTTGTATCACATCCTTACTACCCATTGGTATTAAAATACATTTCTAGGGGCGCCTGTATGACTCAGTTGGTTAAGTGTCCGATTCTTCATTTCAGCTCAGGTCATGGTCTCAGGGTCGTGAGATCGAGCCCCACATCAGGCTCTGAGTTGAGAGCGCAGAGCCTGCTCAGGATTCTCTCTCTCCCTCTCTCTCTGCCCCTCTCCTGCTCATGCTCTCTTTCTCTCAAAAAAAAAAAACTTAAAAAAAATAAAATGTATTTTTAATTCTTGCAAGTCTGATATAAAATAATGATTTTAATTGTATTTTGAACTTACATAAGTTAAGGTTTGATTGCATTTTGTTTTGACTAATGAATGTATGCATCATTATCTCTGTTTCCCATTTATATTTCCTCTTCGATGGATTGACTGTTTATAACTTTTACTGATTTTCCTATTTACTTTCTTCTTTTTCTTAATAACAAGTAGAAGTTCAGGGTGCTTGGGGGCGGGCTGTGTCAGTAAAGAGCCCGACTCTTGATTTTGGCTCAGATCATAATCTTGTAGTTTTGTGGGCTTGAGCCCCACATCGGGCTCTGCTCTGACAGTGCTGAGCCTACTTGGGATTTTCTCTCTCCCTACTCTCTCTTCCCCTACCCTGCTCTCTTTCTCCCTCTCTCAAAAATAAATAAATATTTTAAAAAAATTCTTGGAGCACCCAGGTGAGTGACTTGGCTCAGGTCTTGATTCCACGGTTAGTGAGTTCAAGCCCTATGTTGGGCTCTGTGCTGACAGCTCAGATTCTGGATCCTGCTTTGGATTCTCCGTCTCTCTGCCTCTCCACTGCTTGCTTTCTCTCTGTGTGTCTCTCAAAAACAAATAAACATTAAAACGTTTTTAAAAAAAAGAATCCTCTGATGACAGATGGCAGTAGTGCTGTTGAGAAACCTTGACACATGAGCACACATCCTCTGATTTCACTCCTCCTTCCCTCGCTAGCCTGAAATAGCCGTGTTCTTTAAGTTAATATGTACATGTATTAGTTTAAAATACTCACATTCTTGGGATGCCTGGGTGTCTCCATCAGTTGAGTGTCTGACTCTTGACGTCGGCTCAGGTCATGATCTCCCGGTTCGTGGGTTCGAGCCCCGCGTCGGGCTGTGTGCTGACAGCTCAGAGCCTGGAGCTGCTTCGGATTCTGTGTCTTCCTCTCTCTCACCCCCTCCCCTGCTCACGCTGTCTCTCTCTCTCTCTCTCTCTCAAAAATAAATAAAGTAAAAATTTCTTAAACATGATAGCCAAGTGAAATGCCTAATCGTGGGCCAACTCCTGAGTCGAGGGAAAACAGCCATAATGTACGTTGGGACAGTTGCCAAAATTTTACTCTGGGTAATAGGAGAATGGTATGAGATTAATTTAAAATTTTGTGAAATAGAGCACTCTACGTGGCTGTAGAAAAAAGCGTTCCTTTTCCTGGAAGTACACATGGACACATCTCACGGCAAATTGACATCATTTTCACTTATTTCTCCATCAATCCCTCCTGAGTTCAGCCTGCGCAGGGGGCTTGTGGTAAAAATCTCCAACCGGGGGGCACCTGGGTGGCTCAGTCGGTTAAGCCTCTGACTCCGGCTCAGGTCATGATCACATGGTTTGTGGGTTTGAGCCCCGCATCAGGTTCTGTGCTGACAGCTCAGAGCCTGGAGCCTGTTTCAGATTCTGTGTCTCCCTCTTTCTCTGCCGCTCCCCCACTCATGCTCTGTCTCTGTCTCAAAAATTTTTTTAAAAAATTTAAAAAAAATCTCCAACCAGGTCCTGCCCGTCACAGTTTCTAGAGAGCTGTTTGTTCACATTCTCATTTGTGTTGTTTGTTTTATAATCTGGGGGGTAGGAATTCGTGGTGTGCCTTTATCCTTAATGGTTCTTCTTTTTATCCTGAAGCCTCTTTGCATAGTTACAGAGCTGCTGCTTTGGGGAAAGGGCCAGCCCAGGAGTTTGATCTTTTTGCAGTTTCTCGGGTAAGCAGAGGTGTCAGTTCCTTCGGCGAGTGCCCAGGCCTCCCGAGACCGCCACGACTGGGGAGTCCGAGGGTTCGTGGCACTTACTGCGCACCAGCCTCCATAGTAACCTGGAGACGGCTCTGTGCCGAGCAGTCGTGAAGCAGAAGGAACCATTAGAGGCTGCAGGATGCCCAGGGCCAAGGCTACAGTCACAGCAAGTCAGGTGGCCCAGAGGAAGAGATGTAGAAACAGGCCTTCTCTGAAGTTCGAGTTCAGCAGGTGAGGACGGGAGGTCAAGGCAGGCTGGTCAAAGTAAGGGTGGGCAGACCGGAAAGCAAGGTCAAGGTAGCGAAGTCTGGTTTTCTGAGGGCTGAATCTAGGGATGGAGAGCATATGTGGGGAGAAGGATGTCAGGTGCCAACACTCTTTACTTCATGGTACCTAGTCCTGTGAGGTGCTGGCACCCCTTTCATAGTCCTGGCCGTGAGCTCACCTGCGCAACAACTTGTCCATGGGCGGGAGGAAGGGTGGGGCCAGACCCGGGTCTCTGGCCCTCGATGTGCTTCCCACCAGGACTGTACCACCCCCCCCACCCCAGGTGGGCAGATACTGGTCTTTGGAAGGAAAGGGGCATCTTGCTCTTTTTATGTGTAAAGCACGGATACATACAGACAGTACATACGTTGATAGACATTGCAACTGTGGCATTAAAAGTTTATTTGGGCGACACGTTAGAGAACAAAATGTCTGAAAAGACCCCCTGGGGAGGCAGTAATGAAAATTAAAGGCTGTGAAACGCTGTCTAGAGCGAGACGGGCAGGGACAGGCGTCAAGCGGAACTGGTCTGGGATGCCCGAGTCAGGTTGGCCTCGCTGCCCCTTGAGCTGATGGTTTCCTTGGCTTCGTTAGAAGCAGCTGTCTGGCCCCACAAAAGCGGTTGTTGATCTTCTTTGTAAAATTTGACAAAACTATTTTCGTGACTTCCCCACTTGTGCGCAAAAGGCGTTGGCAGTGTTTGCTTGGGGAGGAATGGGGGCTCTTACTACATGCCGGTTTCAACACTGTAGTAAGGACTTTCTAATCCATCACTTAAGAGTCTTGACGTAGATGAAAACCTGTGACCCCTTGGGGGTTGGAACTCCAGTTTACATGTATATCCGGTTCCTAGCGTCTGAATTCTGTGTGAATATATTTTTAGTTTTCTTAAGTGTTTATTTTGAGAAAGAGAGAGTGTGAGCAGGGCAGCAGCAGAGACAGAAGGAGAGAGAGAGTCCCAAGCAGGCCCCGTGCTGATAGCACGGAGCCCGACTCGGGGCTCGAGCCCATGAAACACGAGATCATGACCTGAGCTAAAATCAAGAAATCAGACATTCAACTGACTGTCCACCCAGGCACCCCTGAATATTTTTTTAATTAGTGAAGTTGGAAGTCCTAAAATTTACTCAGTGGAATCTTGCTACAGAGAAGGTTCTGTGTTCCAAGTAATTTACTCTTAATACTCAGTTGGCAGGTGATGCTTTAGAAGCAAACGGATGATTAAAATACTAATTTCCGTCTAAGGTATTTTCAGCAGGCAGCTTTCCTGCTGCCTTGCACTTACTGTATTCCTACCACGTGTTTCTCTATACTACAATATACCCCCTATTTAATAACGAGTGCAAATACACCATGTGCACAAATAATGTGTATGAGTGTGTAAATTAAAAACTGATCTCTCACCACATATTAGGCAACTTTTATATCCCTTCGCTGTTTTATAATTTCCAAAGTTTCTGCAATCAACACTTACATAATCAGGAAAGCAGTGATGTTATTCATAAACATACGACGACTTTTCAGAAAAAGAGACTCTTAAACCCAGGTCAAGAATAAAAATCCTCTTTTTCTTTTTTCAGAGATCGTAAGAGTTGGAGATAGTAAATAAAGATTCTAACTCTGGGCTTTTCAGAAGAGAATGTGCCTTCAATTAGAAATGCTATAAACTAAGTGAACATTCAGAAAGATGTGCATCTCTAACCACACGTGGATGGGTTTGAACAAAGGCCAGATGCAGGTGTGAAGCAAGGCTGGGGTCTGGGTGGGGGTCCGGGTGAGGATGGACCCAGGGGCTCCCACGGGGGTCGGTATCGCTGCCCAGGAGGAGTCCAGAAATAGCTTTAGTGGGAGTGTTTTGATGATCGCAGTGGGATTACTGCTGGCCTCTGGTGCCTCGGCTGCCGGCCTCCTTCAGCGTGTGGGCAAGTGTGAGGCCAAGAAGCGCTGTGCCCTCCAGCACACCAGGAGCACCCTGGTGAGCCCAGCGGTCAGTTATGTTGTGTGGGTTTTCCCCCAATAGACAGGAGGCCGAGGGCTCCCCAAGTCAAGCTGGATCGTGTGCTCTGCACACAGAGACCTAGTTAGCTCTGCCTTTGTTGCAAAGGGAGCAATCCCACCTAAAGCCCTACTTTTCCTCTTCACGATATGCCCCCGATGCCCTGAAATGAGGCCTAAGGGATGGCGGTACCCGTGTCTGTGCTGACATTCACGGGTTGCCCGTCGGGAGCCGGTGTGGTTGCGCCCTCAGTGGAGCTACCGTCATCTCTACGTATTATCATCCTCAAAAACCCACATTCTACATGGTGATCATCATGTTAATGCCTTCTGTCTTACTCAGACACATCAACTTGCGTCCACGTCTTACAGCCCTCACAACCCACTTTTGTGTTTGAATGTTGTCGTTCCTCGTTCCAGTTTTGTTCTGCAGCTGCGGGCACTTCTCCCATGAGCGTCTGCACACGGGTGCCCTGGCACTTCCGGTCATTTTCCTGGGAAAACCTCGGGGCATAGAACTCTTGGCTCAAACACTGTGCGTGTATCTGACTCTTCTTAAAGAGTACCATACTGCTTTCTCACAGAACCGTCCAGGCTTTTCCTGCCCTCCGCAGTAAACATCAATTTCAGCTCAAGTTCCAATGTCAGGCTCTCAGGTTTGAATTCTTACTACTTTGCTGAGAAGTGTTTTACTGCAGGAGAGTCAGCTGTATCAATGACTTTGAATGTTTTCCTCTGGTTCCTTTAATTTTTTTAAAATGTTTTTTATTTATTTCTAGGAGAGAGAGAGAGAGACAGCGTAAGCAGGGGAGGG
>NW_027528417.1:435591-487099 GCF_008692635.1 Crocuta crocuta
GAATACTACATGGCAATGAGAAAGAATGAAATCTGGCCTGTGTAGCAACGTGGATGGACCTTGAGGGTGTTATTCTGAGCGAAATAAGTCAGGCAGAGAAGGACAGATACCATATGTTTGCACGTACAGGTGGATTAGGAGGAACTTAACAAAGGACCGTGGGGGAGCAGAACGGAAAACGTAGTGGGGGAGAGGGAGGGAGGCAAACCATGAGAGACTCTTGAATGCTGAGAACAAACTGAGGGCTGATGGGGGTGGGTGAGAGGGGAAGGGGGGGGATGGGCATGGAGGAGGACACTTGTTCGGATGGGCACTGGGTGTTATATGGAAACCAACTTGACAATAAACTATTAAAAAATAAAAAATAAAAGATCCTATTAACTTCTCGAGATGGTTGGGGACGTAGGGTCAGGTCTGTGACAGTGAAACCAGAGTTGCTATTGAGGATGGATTGTATAGAGTTTTCCCCCATCGAGATTGCTTAGCACTGAAAGCCAAACAGCAAGCAGCTCTTCACAAAACACTATATTCACTCATCCTTTCACCATCTTGAGGGGAGATATGAAGTGGGATCAAACACATAACGGTTGAGGACATGGCTTTCAATTTATGCACAAGACAAAGGGAAAGCTTCCCCCAAGCTTAGCCCTCTTGGGTGAGGGTGGTTCACTGAGGCGAGGGGACACACGAAAGGAAAAGTTATATCAGCTTTGACGTCCGTTCCAAACCCTTTGCTGGTTTTTCATTAGTGTTTTAGCAGGTGGTCGTTACACTTGAATGTGGAGAGCACTAGTAAGGCTCGTTTTAATGGTAGCAAGGTGGAGTGTTCGGAAGGCTGCAGGCGCATCGTGCCTTTCTGGATGCCCAGCTTGAAGACAGGTACTCCGTGTCGCCAGCTGCGGAGCCTGAGCACAGCCCCCTCTTCACTCACCTCCTTGTTATATTTTTTAAAAGAAGGAAAAAAAAACTGGGAATCCTGGGTGGCTCAGTCGGTTAAGCATCTGACTTTGGCTCAGGTCATGATCTTGTGGCTTGTGAATTCAAGCCCCACATCAGGCTTTCTGCTCTTAGCACAGAGCCTGCTTCGGATCCTCTTTACCGCCCCCCTCTCAAAAATAAATAAATATTAAAAAGAACAACAAAACCCTGAGAAGCAAAGCCTGGCTTGTCCTGTGTGTGTGTATCTATCTATCTATCTGTCTATCTATCTATCTATCTATTATCTATCTATCTATCATCTATCATCTATCTCTATCTATCTACCTACCTACCTACCTACCTATCCATCCATCCATCCATCTATCATCTATCTCTGTCTATCTAACTACCTATCAACCTATCTATCAGTCCGTCTGTCCATCCATCGTCCATCCATCCATCCGTCTATCTATCTATCATCTATCTATCTATCTATCTATCTATCTACCTATCTTTCTATTGTAATATAGTCCTGCCTTTCTAAATAAATGAACATATTGGTAGCTGGTATTCATGGGACAGTGACTGGAGACAACCATTGGGTTCAGTGATATTGCCCCTGTGCAAGAGCCAGAGGTTGCTGCCCATTTTCGGGGTGCACCTGGGTATCTTGTCCGCCTCCGGCACCTGGCAGTGACTACACAGGAATCACACACGCCACCCTTTGTCCCTAATGCCATTATATGAGGGACTCTTCAGTCAGGCTTTTTATTTGCTCATTTCATCTAAAAACACTTACAACCCTTTTTAATCCAACCTACCTCCAGGTCAAATCTCACAAGATCCTTTAATATTTTTAGTTGTGGTAAGATATACATAACCTGAAACCTATGATTTTAACCGTGATTAAATGCATCGTTCAGCATATTAAGTACATTCCACCTTTGTGCTGCCAGCACCATCCATTTCCAGAATTTACACCTCTTCCCAGACTGGCACCCGTGTCCCCTCAATACGCCCCTCATCCTGTGCCAGCCTCCACTCTCCTTCCCGCCTCTGTAAATGTTCACTGCTTTGCAGACCTCGCCTCCGGTACCTGGAGTCATACTATTGGCCCTTTTGTGTCTTACAAATTACATTGGCAAACATTTCCGTTTCCACTCCAGCTTACATTAGTGTGGTCTGTAGCTCCTCACATAAAGGTCTTCTCTAAAATAGAAAGATACGTGGAAAGAAATTTAAAAATGGGACCAGGAAAATGAAAAATTAGTTAGCGTGCAAAAACAGTCCCTGCAGGGAACGATACAATCCCAGGTGTTGGGCCACACATTTGTATCTGAGTTCCTTGATGGCCAAAGCAGAAAACGAAACCTGATTGAATACAAAACTCCAAGAGAGAAAAACATGCCTTCCAGGCAAAGCAAGTGTTTCGGAACCCTTTAATTCTGCAAGACTTTTCTCCATGTCATTTTTTTGAAGGGAAGCATTTATGTGGGGAACTATATGTCTGATAATGGCTTCGCTAGGATTTCACAAGACTGTGCCTTAGTGAACTTGTAAAGTTAGCCTGAGGTCAGACTCTGCAGAAGTACTCTGAGAAGGGCCTTGAGGGCAGAGCCAAGATGGCATGGTTCAAGTTGGCTTTATTCGTGTCGTTGTTTCATGCGTATGTCATGAAGCCACCTAGGAGCGTGGGAATTACAAAAGCGAATGAGACTCTGTTCTTACCCTCAGTGAGATCACAAATTACAGCCCAGTGCTTTTGATGATCAGACTTGATTCAGGGGCTAGAAATCTTGGCTTTGTGTCCTTTAACATCCTAAATCCCATTTTCTCCAACCATGTGTTTGTTCAGTGTTGGGCATTGGGACAGGTGCCTTTCCTGGCCTTCCGGTGGGGGTTACGGTAAGCTCCACATACCCTAAAGCATAACCAGCATGTGCTTGGGTTGGTGGCACTCACTGCCTACGTGATACTTCCTCTTCCACATGGAGAGAGTCAAAAAAGGTATCAGGCAAAACCCAAGTAAGAGGCCTTTGCCTTTTGCCGTAAGAATCTGGCTGGGAGAAAGCATGGAAGGAAGGGCCATTTCAACATTCTAACCTGCAGTAAGAGCCACCCCCCAAATCTTCTGACCCGACCCGTTCCCTGCTGTAATTTCCTGGGTGAAGAAGTCCTGCAGGCCACTCAGGCAGGCATTAAGGATCTTGTTGGGGTCAGAATGTGGGCCAGAGGGCTCAGACAGTTATATGAGGTGGAACAGTTCATGTTTGGAAGGGGGACAACGTCAGGAATGAAGACGGGTGGATTGAAAATGGAAGATGTGGGAGTGCAGACAGCCCATCTAGACAGCTCTTTGCAGGAATTTGGCAGAGAGAATAGGGTGATAACTGGAAGATTCGGGGACATGAGGAGTGGGCATCTGTTTATTTACCATGGGTGATCTTAGAAACATGGGTGATCTTAAACACTGGTGATCAGGAACACAGTGGTAACTCTGGGGATGGAGCTCGTGGGGATCTAAGAAGATAGGGATCCAGAGCATGAGGGGGACTGGATTCTCATAGAAGGGGCACCTCCCACCATTACTGGTGGGGGGGAGGCGCTGGGAGGCTTAGGGTGGTAGATCAGGAACTCACTCTTGGTGCTTCTTTTTATCACAGAGGAGTGGGGCGAGGGCACCAGCTGGTACGTTTGAGGAGAGAAGACATAAAAAAGACTTGACTCTGTGACGGGAAGGGCATTGCTAGAGAAACACGAAAGGACTGCAGACCAGCGGGCCATGCTCGCTGACGTCTAAAGCCTCTATTTACTGGGAAACCGAGCCAGATTGGCCACGTGAGCTTTCTGTAGCATCTTCGTGCCATGCCGAAGGCAGGCCATAGAACTCATCCGGGACAAGTATCAAGATAGGTGCTTAGTTCACTGAATTTCAACCTTTATTCTGTTCTATTACGTAAATTTCAAACCATGGAAGTTTTGCAAAATACTGTGTTACTATAGTTACAAATTTTTATATATAGTACTTTTGTTATCACTCAATTCAAAATATATTCCAGTTTTTATTATAATTTTTTCTTTGACCCATGAGTTATTTAGAAGTGTGTTTTCTAAATTTCCAAACATTGAAATAACTTAGTTACATTTCTAGTACTGATTCTAACCTCGCTGAATTGAGATCACAGAGGTCTGCTGTGTGATCTCAATCCAGAAATGTTTTCAGACTTGTTTTATGGTTCTGTATATAGTTAATTTTTGTAAATTTTGTAGGTATTTTGTGGGAGAGAGAGAGAGAGAGCATCCCAAGCAGGCCAACACAGAGCCCAGTGGGCGGCTCCAACTCACAAACCGTGAGATCATGACCTGAGCTGAAATCGAGTCAGATGCACAACCTACTAGGTCACCCAGGCACCTATGTGTCTTTTTTTAAATGTAACTTTGCAGTTGATGGGTGCAGTGATCTGCATACATATATATGCATGTAGATCATATGTGTATATATATATGTGTGTGTGTGTATGTGTGAAGATGTATATATCATATTCATATCCTAAAAATATCATATTCATATGCTTAAAATGCCCAAATTTAATGTATACAATTTGATGAGCCTGAAGATATGCATACTTTCATGAAACAATCACCACACTGAAGGCAATAGACATCCCTCACTCCCAAAAGTTTCCTTGTGTTCCTTTGTGTGTGTGTGTGTGTGTGTGTGTGAGAGAGAGAGAGAGAGAGAGAGAGACAGAGAGAGAGGTGAGAATACATAACATGAGATCTACCTTCTTAACAAATTTTTAAGTACATAGTATGCTGTGTTGACTGTAGACATTCTGCTATACAGCACATTTCTAGAACTAATTCATCTTTTTTTAAACAGTTTATTGTTAAGTTGGTTTCCATATAACACCCAGTGCTCATCCCCACTAGAACTAATTCACCTTGCATAACTGAAACTTCATACCAGCTGAACAATAATATTCCGTCTCCCTTTTCCTCTGGCCCCTAATAACTACTGTTGTATTCTCTGCTTTTAGGGGGTTGACTATTTTAATGTACCCCATATAAGTGGAATCACGCAGTATCTATCCTTTTGTGACCGGATTATTTTACTTCAGATAATGCTCTCTAGGTTCTTCCATGTTGTTACAAATGGCATGATTTCTGTCTTGTTTTAAAGCTGAATAATATCCCAGTGTTTGTATACACCACATTTTCTTTATCCATTCATCTGTTGATTGGCATTTGCATTGTTTCCATAACTTGGCTATTATGAACAGTATCTCCGTGAAGATGGGGTGCAGATATCTATTCAAGGTCCTGATTTCAGAACAGACCCTTCTCCAAAGAGGACATCCAGATGGCCAACAAACACATGAAACGATGCTCAGCATCCCTCCTCATCAGAGAAATACAAATCAAAACCACACTGAGATACCACCTCACGCCAGTCAGAGTGGCNAAATGTTGGGCATTTTGCCTAAAAAAAAAAAAAAAGATCCTGATTTCAATTCTTTTAGCATATACCCAGAGGTGGGATGGCGAGATCATATGGTAGTTCTGTTTTTAAGTTTATGAGGAACTGTTGTATAGCAGCTGCACAAGAAACAAGGAAGGTCATTATATAATAATTAAAAGAGTCAATTCATCAGGAATAGATAGCAATTGTAAATATATATGCACCCAATATGAAAGCACCTAAATATATAAAGGAAACATTGACAGATTTGAAGGGAGAAATAGACCGCAATACAATAATAGTAGGGAACTTCAGCACCTCACTTTCAACAATGGATAGACTATACAGACAGAAAAGTCAATAAGGAAACAGCAAACTTGAACTCCAATGTAGACCAAATGGACTCAACAGAACATTCTACATTTTCAGAACATTCTACCCAACAAGAGCGGAGTACACATTCTTTTCAAGGGCACAAAGAACATCCTCCTGGATAGATCACCTGCTAGGACACAAAACAAGTCTCAACAAATGTAAGATCAGACTCATGCCAGGCATCTTTTCTAACCATAATAGAATGAAACTGGAAATAAGTAACAGAAGGAACACTGGGAAATTCACAAATACATGTTGCCTTTTTGGCTTTTTTTGTAGCTATTTGTTTTTCATTTAGTCTGATAATTTTTAAAACTAAACTACATACTGTATTCACATTTAGGGTAATACCAATATCTTTGAGTTTCAATATACCACATTCTTATTATATGCTTTCTATATGTCATATCTCTTCTCTGCCCCTTTTTCTCTCATTTCTTAATCTGTTTTTAGATTGCAGGAGTAATTTTTCATCATTCTGTTTTCCCTCTCTACCAATTTAAAAGTTTTATTCTCTTATTTGTATTTTGGTGGTCATCCTAGAGATTACAACATACATCCTTGATTTGTGGAAATCTAATATTAACTATCACCTTTATTCTACCTCCTAAAGGTATAAACAAGTATTTTAAATATTTTGTTAATCCCTCTTGATTCCTGTTTTATCTTTGTTGTATTTTGATACTGTATCGACATATCCAAATACTGTATTCTTAAAAGAATTTGTTGGGATATAATTTACATACCACCCAGTTCACCCATTTAATGTGTACACTTCAGTGAGTTTTAGTGTAACGCAGAGCTGTTCAAACGAATCTAGTTTTAGAACATTTTTATCACCCCGTAAAGCAGTCTTTGGCCAGTTAGCCATCACTACCCATCCTTCCCTCCTGTGCTGAGCCCCAGAGAGCTTAATCTACTGTCTCGGGGTTTATCTCTGTCCATTCCATATAAGTGGCATCCTATAACAGATGGTCTGTTGTGACTGGCTGCTTTTCACCTAGCATAGAGTTTTCAAGGCTAATCCATGTTGTAAGATATGTCAGAACTTCATTTACTTTTTAATGTCAAATAATGTTTCATTTTATGGATGCATCACATGTTACTTATCCATCCATTGATGGCCATTTGAGAAACTTCCACTCTTTGCTTTTGTGAATGATGTTGCTGTGAGTATCTTTGTATAAATTCCTATATTTATTTATTTTGAGAAAGAGAGAGCGCGCAGCATGTGCATGACCAAGGGAGAGGGAGAGAGAGGATCACAAGTGGAACCCCACGTGGGGCTTGAACCTGCGAACTGTGAGATCATGACCTGAGCCAAAATCGAGTCAGATGCTTAACCGACTGATCACCAGGTGCACCACTATATATTTTTTAAATCACGTGGCATACATACATACACACACACCCCACTTGGCAAACTACAGACCAAAATCAGCCTGCCATAGGCCAACTCCAGCCATTTACATGTGTATTATATTTAGCACTTTTATACCACAATGGCAAACTAATTGCCATAGAGACCACATGGTTCACAAAGTCAAAAAATGTTTACTGTCTGGTCCTTTACAAGAAAAGTTTGTTTTTTTTTTAAATTTTTGAGAAAGTGAGAGAAAGAACGTGAATGGAAGAGGGGCAGAGAAGAGAGGGAAACACAATCCAGAGCAGCACCAGGCTCTGAGCTGTCAGCACAGAACCCCATGTGGGGCTCGAACTCACAAAAGGCGAGATCATAACCTGAGCCGAAGTCAGATGCTTAACCAACTGAGCCAGCCAGGTGCCCCAGACAAGAAGAGATTTTTGACCTCTGCTTTAAATAGTCGCAGTACATGTGTATTTGCTAATTTCTACACTTTTCATTCTTAGTGCCTCTCCATCTCCACGCAACTGAAATGAATTTCCTTGTGCTTAGAGTTCTCAAGAATTTCCGTGATTGCTGATTTTATGCTGGCAAGTTATTTTGGTCTGAAATGCCTGATTGAAAATGCTTTGATTTTGCATTCATTCTTGAAGGTTCTTTTCCATGGTAGGAGATTCTGGGTCAGCAGTTATTTTCCTTCACCACCTTGAAACTGTATCTCTGCTAGCCTATCGCTTCGGTCCAGCATTGCTATTGGGCAGTCAGCTGTCTGTCACTCCTTTAGGTAATCTGTCTCTTTTCTCTGGTTGCCTTTAAGATTTTCTCATTATCCTTTATCGTGTTCAGTTAACTAAGGTGTATCTAGACTTGCTTTTTAAAAATCTTTTTTATGCATCATTGGACTTCTTGATATTATATTATGATATCTTTCCCTAGTTCTGTAGAATTCTCAGCCATGTTTTTGGCCAGGCGCCAACAGCAACTATACACTGGTAAAGACAACAAAGAATATTGTATAATAAATATTCACCTTTAGGATATTACAGGCTGGAAATGCTGGTGGCCAGTTATAGACAAGCCCTCATGTAATACAATCAGGGCTTCACTGCTTTGTAATTCCCCAGGGAATGAGCCTACTGAAGTAGTAGTAGTAAAACTACTTCTTTAAAATTTTTTAAACTTAAAACATGTAAATACACATCTATTTGCCAATACTTTCATGGAGGACTGAGCTGTGATCCTCAATTTTGGATGTAGTGAAGTTCTATATAAAACATATTCATAATGGGCCATGGTAAAATGGGCAGGAAGTTAAAGATTCTTGCAAAGAATCTAGAAGCAGAATTCTAACTTTAGTTTTTTCTATCTTTTAGTTTCTTGCCCATACCTAACTTAGTCTACCCGGTCTTCCCCAAACTTTCGATTTCATTTTAATAGAACACTTCTCTTTTCTTTTCCACATCTTTCATTACTTCCATACTATTTAACTAAATTATGAATAACTGAGATAAACACATTTGGATACTGATTCTTGATATACAGTTCAACTGGCAGAAGCAGAAATGTTTAGGTGTTGTAGACAGTGTGATCATTCCGTACACCTTGAGAATCACCATGTTTTAGAGGAAAAAAGTGGAGAGATGGAGTATTGACTGAATGGAGACTGGCTTTTCTCTACCACAGCCCTGCTTCTGAGGATTCATCACCCCTACCCCTTGCCCCATTTCATCATCATAACTGAGGACTTTTTAAGTGTTTAT
The DNA here is from genome assembly GCF_008692635.1 of Crocuta crocuta. NCBI lineage: Eukaryota > Metazoa > Chordata > Mammalia > Carnivora > Hyaenidae > Crocuta > Crocuta crocuta. Next base: position 444,470 of record NW_027528417.1, read on the forward strand.
TTATTTTTAGAGAGAGAGAGAGGGGAGGAGGGGCAGGGAGAGAATCCCAAGCAGGCTCCATGCTGTCAACAGAGCCCAGTGCAGGGCTTGAACTCACAAACTTTGAGAGCGTGACCTGAGCTGAAATCAAGAGTTGGGTGCTTAACCAGCTGAGCCACCCAGGCACCCCTAACTGGGAATTTTTAAATCATTAGAAAGACTTCAGAGTACAGAGAAAAAATTTTACACAATGCTTAGATAGTACCAAAGTCTGAAACAATAGTACAAAATATGAAAATGATAGTTCAGTCTCATTTATGAATGTTATGCAAAATCCTTACATGAAAGACAAGCTAATAGAACCCAGGAATACATTTAAAAGAACAGTACCTCATAATAAAGTGGTTTTGATCCCAGAAACACAAGGAATTCAATAATCTATTCATATAATATCCCGTGTTAATAAGCCATAGGAAATCAGGACCCTAGAGCCTCTGAACAGATGCTAAAAAGTGCAATTGACAAAATCCATTCTTTTCCATTTTAAAATGGAAGAAGAGAATGAAATGAATGTTTTCTTAATGATAAATACCTGAGTGCCTGCTTGCCTACTCACTCACTCTCTCCTGACGCCAAAGGCAGTTAAGTACCAAGAGCGTAGGCCTGAAAGTCAGGATGCTCACAATCACCACTGTTATTTAACATCACGGGAAAAGAAGTCAAATATCTAAAAATGTAAAAAGAGGAGGCAAAATCCCCATTATTTTCAGATGGTCTAACTGTGAAACTGGAGGGTGCGCTACAAAACCACTTACAGCCATAAGAGTAGCAAATGACGGCCAGGCTGGGGGACAAAAATCAGTAGCTTTCCTACCTGGGAACACTTACAAACATAATGGAAAAGAACATCCCATCTGTAACAGCAACAATAGTGAAAAAGAATAAGATGCCTCAAAATAACAGAAATCCATAGACTCCAAGTGGAAAAACAAAACAATGTTAAATCTCTACAGGCCATAAAGGAAGACTTCACTAAGTGGAGGTGCGTCCCACCCCTGGATGGAGGAGCCACCATTGTAAAAGCCCAGTTCTCTCTAAATCAATCTGTAAGTTCCATTGAGCCCAAGAAAATTCTCAACAGGATATGTATTAAAGCTATCTGAGCTGAACATAAAAGTTCATATGGAAAAATAAATACAAGAGAAACTGAAAACTCAGAAGAGCAATTTTGTCCTAGTAGATATCCAGCATGAGATAGTTCTACTGTAAATATAACAATAGCAGACTGGCCCTAAATAGGTAGCTCTTGGAACACAGAATGAAGAAATAGGCCACATAGGATTGAAATGGACTGATGTAGTTTGTGACACCAATAGCATTTCAGTTCAGTGGAGATGAGTTCGATGAATGGTATTTGGCTTAACTAGCTAGCCCACTTGGAGAAAGGGGCTCTATATCCTTAAGTTATAATAGAAAAGTTATAAAGAAAAGTCCAGGTCAATCAAATATTTCAATATCAAAGACTGAACCTTTGTAAGAAGTAGATGAAAACATAAAAAAACATACAATCTCAGAGGGAGTTGAACCCCAAATGCAGAAATTCTAAAATAAATCTTAACCTGACCACATTAAAAACTAGACATTTGTATAATGAAATTTAGACAATCAACTATATATATTTTTAAAAAGGACACACTGGGAAAGAATATCTGCAACATGAATTCAAAGGGATAATATCGTCAAATTATAAGAGTTAAGATGAAACCAAAAGAAAGATACTGAAATAGGCAAAAAGGCATACAAGAGGCAGCTTATAGAAAAAGAAATAGCGGGGCGCCTGGGTGGCTCAGTCGGTTGAGTGTCCGACATCGGCTCGGGTCATGATCTCACCGTCTGTGAGTTCGAGCCCTGCACTGGGCTCTGTGCTGATAGCTCAGAGCCTGGAGCCTGCTTTGGATTCTGTGTCCCCCTCTCTTTCTGCCCCTCCCCCACTCAGACTCCGTCTGTCTCTAAAAAAAGAAGAAAAGAAAGACAGAAATAGCAATACCCACTTATATATGGGAAACATTCTATTGCACGATTAGTGGGACTCTAAACTAGTACAAACTTCCAGAGGACAGTTTTACACATACCTTCCAGTTCTAGAAATTCACGCAGCTGAACAGTTGACCAAAAACTGACAAGTGTGGGAGCACTGTTTCTGATTACTAAGAAAAACTGCAAAGTCTATAAATGCCCATTAATCAAGGACTGGTTTTAAAAATTGAGACATCCATTCTGTGAAGCTGAAGTAGATACATCTGTTCTGAGGGGAGAGGTTAGGAGCGAGCATGGCTTCGGAGCCAACCCTCCTGGGTGCAAATGCCGGTTCTGCTATATACCAGGAGTGTAATCTGGGCCATGTGATTTGCGTCTCTGTGGCTCAGTTTCCCCATTTGTAAAATGTGAGTGGTAGTACCTACCTCCAAGGGATGTTGTTAGGTTTCAGTAAATTAATAAGGAAGTATTTAGAACATGCCAACCACAGCATATGCTATCAATAAATGCTTGTTATATATTATTAAGTGGTGCAAATGCAAGGTATAGGCCAGTGTGTAGTGCAGTTTCTTGTGCGAGAGGCAGAGGGGGAGTAAGTGGGGTAAGGAGATGATACGTGATAGATCAGTCTGGATCTAAGCATGGAAATGGTTCACTGTAGTGGAAGAGACTTTTTTCATTTTACAGTTCTGCCTGTATTTCCTGAATTACCCAACTGTGTTGTCAGGAAAGCTAATTTGTGGTAACAAAGAAACTCCAAAAATGTGATTTAAAGAAGAGGTGATTATCTCTCTCCCTTGAGAGTGTTCCAGGCTGGCCAATTTGCTCCACACAGTCATTCAAGGCCCTAGGACTCCACCACAGCCGAGGCCCAGCGACTTCCCAAAGCTGACTTCCTGTTAGAATCCTCTGGAAAAATTACGTTGTCCAGCCACACTCCTTTCCCGTTCAGTCGGAATCACTGGAGTGGGGCCCAAATAACCAGTAAGTATTATAGTCCTCCAGGTGATTGCCACGCAGCCAAGTGTCTTGGGGACTTACCAACCATTACTAATTGTTGATCCCAAAGCCAATGGGATTTCAGTCCCCAAGAAGGAGATGAAAGCTGTGAAGGAGGCCCATTCTCGTTTAAGGGCCTGGCCCCAAAAGGCACACCACCCGTGTGCACCCATTCTGTTGTCCCAGAACATAGTCACACAAGGGAGCTGGCTGCCACGTGGCTAAAATCCCGTTACCCGGGAAGACGAGAGGAAGGGATTCTGGTGGCCAGCTAGCACGACACAGATCATTCGAAAGTATTTTTCACTTCTGCCGCAAAATAACGACGAGGATCATCCGAAGGGGAGGGTGATGGCCGAATTTGTTCCATTATAGTTTTGTATGTTCCAGAAACTCGAATGTGATTTTTTTTAAGCCAAATAAAAGAAACACTTCGTTTTCTTTTGAGTTTTGTGAAATAAACACACAGTTCTCAACTCTTGAAAATGAGACGTCCTTACTACGAGGTAAATGTACTTCGAGGCGGCTGTCTACAGGGACATTCAAAACGGAGGCACAGCGATAAACAGATACAAGGACGGCATCTCGTCCCGAAGCCCCTGGCACAGCACAGACCCCATGAGGGTGGTTGTATTCATACTGACAACTGCCTGTCCGCGGCGTGTGCAGTTTCAGCTCGAGGGTAAAATAGAACCATGAGTCTTTTGTATAGTGTTTTCATGTCACGGTGTTAAATGGAGTTTAGAAATGCGCAGGGTGCAGGGCAGAAAACGCTGCCGAATTCCCAACCTTCTTCCTTCTCTCCCGAGTTTATATACGGACAAGCCTCCCGCAGGCGCCTCAGCTGCTGGTAAGAAACCCTCCAGTGGTTTTCTCTCCCTTTCTCGCCCCCCTGCCGCCCAGATTAGCATTTGTGACATTGCTTCTTGGGCCGTGCTGGCCAGGTTGTCTGCCAAGCCTTGGCTTGGGCTCTGGAGAAGAGAACCCTATTCCAGGAGACACTGTACAGACTGGTGCTGCTGCTGAAGGAGCTGTGGGCGCGCTGGGACGTGCGCCTGTCAGAACGTGCCTTGAGCTCCTCTGGAAAGTGGGACGTGCACAGAGCTCAGAACCGACCTTCTCTTCCGGTCACCTCGGTTCTCCAGTTTTACTTCATCTGCACATCAGTTGGAGCCTGGAACCCCTAGGATGAAGCCAGCAGTGCAGGAGAGACATTTAGGAGGAAGAACAGATTCTGATTTAGCGGTGAAAAGCCCAGACAGTAGGTAGAAGCTGGTAGGGACTTGCTCCATTCATATTTGTCACTAGAGATAAAGGGATTTTAAAATGCTGCCTCTAGGGGCACCTGGGTGGCTTAGTCGGTTAAGCGTCCGACTTTCACTTAGGTCATGATCTCGCGGTTCGTGGGTTCGAGCCCCGCGTCGGGCCCTGTGCTGACTGCCAGCTCAGAGCCTGGAGCCTGTTTCAGTCTGTGACTCCCTCTCTCTCTGACCCTCCCCTGCTCACGCTGTCTCTCTCTCTCTCTCTCCTAGAAATAAATAAAACATTAAAAAAAAAAAAAAAAATAATAAAATGCTGCCTGTAGATGACATGATACTCTATATGGAAAACCAGACAGACTCCACCAGAAGCCTACTAAAACTGATCCATGAATTCAGCAAAGTCGCAGGGTACAAAATCAACGTACAGAAATCAGTTGCATTTTTTATATACCAACAATGTAGCAACAGAAAGAGAAATCAAGAAACTGATCCCATTCATAATTGCACAAAAAACCATAAAATACCTAGGAATAAACCTAACCAGAGATATAAAAGGTCTGTATGATGAATGCTATACAAAACTTATGAAGGAAATCAAAGAAGACACAAAGAAATGGAAAAAAATTCCATGCTCATGGATCAGAAGAATAAATATTGTTAAAATGTCATTACTACCCAAAGCAATCTACACACTCAGTGCAATCCCAATCCAAATTGCACCAGCATTCGTCTCAAAGGGAGAACAAACAATCCTAAAATTTGCATGGAACCGCAAATTAGAATAGACAAAGTAATATTGAAGAAGAAAACCAAAACGGGAAGCATCACCATCCCAGACTTTAGCCTCTACCACAAAGCTGTCATCATGAAGACAGCATGGTATTGGCATGAAAACAGACACATAGACCAATGGGATAGAATAGAGAGCTCAGAATTGGACCCACAAATGTATGGCCAACTAATCTTTGACAAAGTGGGGAAGAGTATCCAATGGAAAAAAGCCTCTTTAACAGATGGTGCTGGGAGAACTGGACAGCAACGTGCACAAGAATGAAACGAGATCATTTTCTCATACCGTACACAAAAATAAACTCAAAATGGATAAAGGACCTGAATGGGAGACNAGGGGAGAGAGTCAAACCATGAGAGACTCTTGAATACTGAGAACAAACTGAGGGCTGATGGGGGGTGGGGGAAATGGGAAAGGGAGTGTTGGGCATGGAGGAGGCACTTGTTAGGATGAGCACTGGGTGTTATATGGAAACCAACTTGACAATAAACTGAAAAAAAAGTATAAAATAAAATATTACATCTAGAAGTTAACTATACGTAAGATCACATAATGCATCACTTAAACCTTCTGGGACACTTTTGAGAGTAATAGGGAATGCCCTTACTTGCACTAGGATCAGTAGATGTAAACTGGGACTGTTCTGGGGGAACGGGACTACTTGGTGTCCCTAATTATGTGGCCCTCATTTTCATTCACAGAAAAGCCCTCCTTGGGGAGGGCGCCTGGGGTGGCTCAGTCGGCTAAGCATCAGTCTTGATTTCAGCTCAGATCATGATCTTGAGATTGAGCCCTTCTTGAGATTGAGCCCCATGTGCAGGCTGGCTCTAAGTGTGGAGACTGCTTAGGATTCCTCTCTCTCTGCCCCTCCCGCTCTCAAAGTTGTGCTCTCTCAGATAGATAGATAGATAGATAGATAGATAGATAGATAGATAGATAGATAGATAGACAGACAGATAAACTTTTCATGGCCAGTGGGCCTATCACCCTAGATCTGGGGAGCCCTACACATTGTTAAGTTGAATCTTGAGAAATTCAACTCCATCAGAGGATAGTTGCCACAAAACCCTCCTGAAGAATCCTTTTGGTGGCTCCCACCTCTGTCAGAGTCAACCCAGACCCTGACCTTAGAGCATGTAGCTTTTGGATCGCTGCTAAAATAATCAGGACTTATGCTGGTCATTTGTGAGCTAGAGCAGCACGTGCCCCAGCACCATGCATTTGCCAGGCACATTCTCCTTTTGCATGATTCTAGACCCTTTCATTCCAAGACCTTTTGCAAAACCAACACAAGATCCTGAAATGCATGTGTGCTGGCTAAATTGAGGTATGAATTCCTCTTAGTTGGTCAAGTTCAGAGGGCTGGGGCCAAGGGAATATGGAATACACACACACACATATATATATAATATATAAGTAGAATGTCCTATGCATGTATGATCATTAGATCAAGCCTTGCATTGTGCTATTTAAATCTTCTATATCTTTGCTCATTTTTTGACTGCTTGATATATTAGTTACTAAGAGAGGCATTTCAAAATCTACCACAATAATAGATTTGTCTGTGTCCCCTTGTAATTCTGTCAGTTTATGTTTTATTTTTGAGGCTATGTTATTAGGTACCTACAGGTTTACAATTGTTAACTATTCCCTTTTCAATGTGGCTTTCTGTGCTGCATTTTGGATAATTTTTTTACATCTCTCTTTTGTTTCACTCATTTTATATCAAATTGTGCTTAATCTGCTATATAACATGTCCATCAAGTTTGCAGTTTCAAGTATAATTTTTTTTATTTTTGGAAATTATATTTTATTGTTTGAAATTGGATTGATCATATAATAATTGTCCCTTGCTCATACTCTTTTATTTATTTATACTTAAACATAGTTATTTTTTTGTCTGATAATTCTAATACTTGAGATGTTAAGTGGTCTGATTCTTCTGCTATTTCTCCTGATTCTTGCTCAAGATTATCCAGATTTAACAGATATTGCTTTAGTTTTGTTTCCATTTTTGTTTACCAATAAAAGTAATGAGAATTTAGGTTAAAACTCCAGGAAAGTTTTGTGGTTCTGACTTGAGGTAATAAATTTTCAGAGGAAATTTTAATACACCCATTTGCAAATAAAGTTTATTCCTTTCATCATTAAATGTTTCCTTGGTGTCCCCTTCTGCCATGGTGGATTTATTTCTAGGTGACTCTTAGACCAGAAGTATAACCTATGGTATCCAAGCTTTATATGAAGGGTGTCTCATATATCTCCATATTGGTGGGAGCCCTAAAATTCATTTCTAATTCCCTGCAACCAGCAAAGCTATCAAAAGAGAAGGATTGTCTGGAGTCAGCTGAAACCCTCTGAGCAAAAAGCACCTCCATATTTGCTTACTTCCTTGGATTCTCATTTTTGCATAGTTTTGAGCTTTGAAGATTTCTCATTTTTTTAGTTGTTTTTAGGAGTTTATAATTTAAGGGCTATAACCCACCATACTTCTGGAAATGGGAGTCAACGTATACATTTTTAGGTTACAGTAGAACCAGAGTTTAGCCATACACTCATGGACAAGTCTCTCAGATCCATCCTGGCTTTTCTGAGCCTCCCAGTAGCTGAACCCACAAGAGGAACTCATGGCTGAAATCAATAGTTCCCTGAGATTCTGACAGATCTGCATTTAACCAATTCCAATAGCTTTGAGCTCTCTTAAAATTACAGACACCTGTCTCTTGTGTGTTTTTAATTAATCATTTAGTCAATTTATATTTAATTACCCAAAATTATGAACTTCAAGCTCATTTATCCTCTGGGCCAGAAATCAACAGTTTTTCTCTCTAGCATTAGTACAGTCTATGCTTTACCTGTGATCATCAGAGTTTAGAATCTCTATAATTCTAATTACCAACTTATGTAAAGTATACCAAGATTTCAGGGCACCTGGGTGGCTCAGTCAGTTAAGCGTCCGACTTCGGCTCAGGTCATGATCTCCTGTTTCATGGGCTCAAGCCCTCATCGGGCTCTGTGCTGACAGCTAGCTAGTTCAGAATCTGTGTGTGTCTCTCTCTCTGACCCTCCCCTGCTCATGTTGTCTTTCCCTCTCCCTCAGGAAAAAACAAAAAACAAAAAACATTAAAAAAATGTTTTTAAGTATACCAAGATTTATACTTACCAACTTATTAAAAGTATAAATCTTATTGCCAGTTCAATTACAGAGCCTGAGAAAAACAAAAAACAGTGAATTTTCACCCTGCTTATTACATGGCTCTTTGCAGCAAGGCCACCTAATCAGAAAGAGAAATGACATATATGTAATATGTGCATTCTTCATCTTGACTCTTAGTAAATCAACTGCATTTCTTTAGCAGATAAAGATGAGAAGTTAGTTTCATAACTCTTTCTATAACAAAACACTTACTAAGATAAAAAAAAATCAGATTAAAATCAAAGTATCTGCCCATAAAATAACACTGGATCGTTTTGAGTAAGGATCCCAATATGAAGAAACTGCACATTAGCTTACATTTAATAGACAATTAATGTCTATTAATAGACATTTGAGTTTTCCCAAGATTAGAACATAAAATCCCTTGGTAGCCCATTTAGGAGCTCACAGGGATTTAGTCATTTATTCAACACCTATTTAATGAGTGGCCATTATGTGCAAGTTACTGTGTTCAGCATTAGGGATTTGAAAGTGAACAGAACCAGACACAGGTTCATGGACCTTTGGGCCTAGAGAGGGAATAAGCAAATTACTGTGTGATTCCAGTCAGCGTAAGTACTGAAAGGGAAAACTATAATGCTGTAATATATAAAGATTTAGACTATGGGGACCAGTGAAGGGGACATTTCTGTTCCCCTAAAAGGATAGTGGGAGCTGGTCAGACAAAGGAAGTTGGGCAGTGAGGGAGGCAGGAGGAGAAGCACATCCCAGAGAAGACCAGATGTAGACAAGACTGCTTTCTTCCTGATTTCCCTTCTTCATTTTTTCCTTTCTCTCCATTTCAGTTTCCATCTTCAACAATAAAACATAGTAGTGGTGATAAAAGCAAAGGGAAGAAGAGAATTGAACTATTGGAAGAATCTTGTATTTGGAGCTTGCTAAATACTGAACCTCAGTGAGACCTTGGTACTTGGTAAAAGTACCATCTCCTGCAGTGTACTTCACAAGAGCTACCCCAAGGAGGCTGACTTTAGAGATGCAGATTCTAGAACCTCTGGTTAGATTCTGCTCCTTCTATCTCTTCGTTTCTCCTGGTTATGACTCCATCTGGCTCATTGGAAGTACCCATGCCCTGACTCTCTGGGTTACTACCTTGATAGTTCTCCTAATTAGAGCTTTGCTTCTTCATTAGCTACACACTCAAGTTCAGCTAAGCATCCAGATCCTGACTCCTGCCAGCACGAAAATCTGCCTCTCCAAGCCTTGTATATAAAACTCAGAGAATCTTAGCAAACCTACTCCTTTTGCAGATAGGGAAATGTAAGTGACTATTCTTGTGTATTGCTTCTGTCCTGAATGGTTTATTTTTTCCAAAAGGAAAGCGACCATATTTAATCTGGATATCAAGTTATTCTAGCACCATTTGTACAAAGATGTTTCCTCCCTTGTTGGATTGCTTTGTCCCTTCGTTGAGTCTCACATGACCATAGAAGTGTGAGTCTGTTTCTGCATTTGCTGTTCTCCACTGATCTGTTTGTTGATCTTTATGACAATACCACATAGTAATAATAACTTACTGTAAAGTAAGTGTAGAAAGCAGATAATGTACACTCTCCAAATTTGTTCTTTTTCAAAATTGCTTTGACTGTTTTAGGTCCTTGGCATTTTCAGGTAAATTTTAGAATCATCTTGTCAGCTTCTACAAAAATGCTCTCTCTGGGATTTTGATTGGGATAGTGTTAAATCCGCAGACAACCCATTTGGGGAGAGTTAACCTATCAATACCAAGTCTCCTAGTTCATGAACATGGTATAACTTGCCATTTGTTTAGTTCTTTTTTAATTTATCTCAGCAGCAATTATAGGTTTTCAGTGTAAAACACTTGAACATCTTCTGTCAAATTTATTCCTAATATGTTTTTTGATATGATTGTGATAAAAATGTTTATGTTCTAATTATGTGCTGCTTGCATGTAAAAGTACAATTCAGGCTTTCCTGAGTGGAAGAGTTCAAAGCACAGCCAGGGCAGACACTCCCTAGGAAATAATTTCTTCTAGAATTTTCTTCTACCCTTTTGATCCATGTAGCCTATGACTGAAAGGTCCTTTTATACTAGTCTCTTGTCCTCCTTTCACCTCTACCACAAACTTGGCAGAAAAACCTAGGTTTGACTCTTCGTTTTACCAACTGTGTAGCCTTTAGCCTCTTACTTGTCCCTGCTTGTCGTTCTTCTCATCCATAGATAAGGATATTACTACCTAACACTCAGGGCCGTAGTGAGAATTAAAGGGGTAATTCCCTTCTGCCCTCCTTCCATGGGGACCACTAACTACCTGCCGCTCTGCAGACGGACCCTTACTTTCTAGCTCAGGCGAGTAGAGATGCTATAACCGTGTGCCCTGCTGCTCTTTACAGCCAAAGTACCAACCACCCAAAAAATATGAGGCCAAAAAGTAAGTATAACTAGGTAGAATCAGAATGCTTCTATCACAAAACTGGGAAAAGGAGTTTCTTGCCCTTTTTCTATCCGTTGCAGGAACCTTATTATATCCCTGACCCACGCCAGGCTCAGTGCTGGGGATCATGGCCATTAAAAGCCTAAAGCGGCCAGGTTTCCCCTCTCGGAGATCCAGCTCCAACACTTGTTTCTGGACCCAGAGCTGGCAGAGAAGAGGACCTCTCCCTCAGGAGCCCCCGTCTTCCAGACTTGTGAAGTAGAGAACAAGTCTCCAGATGCTTCTAAAAAATGGTTTTGATCTAAACCGAGGGGTAAGAGGATGAGTCCAAGCAGTGATCACGTGTGAAACATGCATCCATTAACTTGGAAACGCAGACAGTGCTTAGCTTCCGGGTGCTGTTGGCCCACCCAGGATGGGGCCCAGACAGGGGAGTTTTCCCCATTCAGTTGGGTTTCAAGCTTCCCTTCTGTATATCAGTATGACAATTTGGGTCTAATTTTTTTCCATCTTCTTTCCATGCCTAATGCTTTAAAAAATTATTAGCAGTTAATATTTACTAAGCACTTAATGTGTGCCAGCCACCGTGCTAGAACCTGGGTGCACAGTGTTGACAGCATACATGTACTTCCTGACTCATCGGGGCTGATAGCATGGTGGGAAATGTGACAGTGCTTACATGACCGCAGAACTGCATGGGTGTTTTCAAGCAGTGCCAAGGACTGTAAAAAAGAAGTTTACAAAGATGTGAGCACCTACGGTAGGGAAACCTGGAATGGGCTGCAGGGAAGGCAGCCTTCCCAAACGCCTAAGCTAAGATATAAAGGTTGAGTAAGTGTGAACAAGGCCCGGTGGATGGGCAGTGGGGAAGAGAAGTTTCCAGGTAGAGGGCACAGTGGAGGCCAAGGCCCTGAGCTGAGTGGGAACTTGGCCTAAATAAAGGACCCAAAGGCTGGGGTGTTTGGAGTTAGAGAAGGGGGAGAAGAGTGGGGAGGGGTGAGGATGGAGGGTGGCAAGGGCCTAGACTGGGTCTTGGTGAGAAAGTTTAGACCTTTAACTCAGTTAATATTTACTGACCACCTTCTCTGCTCAGGCCTGCTCTAGGCTCTGAGAGTTCTCCAGAACAAAGGGCAGAGTCCCTGCCTCACGTGCTTCTGTCCCAGGGAAAACCTTGTCTGATGGCAACTGCAGTGGCCCAGGTTCAGGGGGAGGGTGGGGAGGTGCAGGGGTGAGTGGGCCACCAGTTTGAGACCCAGCTCATGTATCTTCTGATGGAAACGTTCCACGACCCACGAGGCTCCCCGATACAAATTCTCGTTGAACATTTCCCATGCCACCACGCTTCGTGGTTTGTAATGATACATTCAGTTGTCCAACTGTTCTAACTATCCACTCTTTTCCCTTGAGTAAGGCTTCCTGAGGCCAGGGTCCCTGTGTCCTGGCCCTTGTGGGTCCCCAGCACCTAGCACAGCGCCTGGTGCTCATGGATACTTAGCAGATAACTGCTGGCTGGAAGAATGCATTGGCTGTTGGGCAATGAGGAAGGGATCAAGGAGGACTGCCTGGTTCCTGGATACCATCGGTGGGGGAAGGGTGGCCCCAGTGATGGGGCTAGAGAACAGTAGTGAAGGACCGTGGGAAGGATGAGATAAAGATGATGGATTTGGCTTTGCACATGTCGGGAGTGGGGGGCCTTTGCTATGGTGCCTCAGGTGAGGGGCTGGCCAGAGCTCAGGCTCACGAGTGCATGGATGGTAGCCGGGGCTGGAAGGAGCATGCCAGAGAGGACTGGTGCAGTGAGGGGAGGAGAGGGCGTAGCGTGAGTCTTACGGGTAGAAAAGTCAAAGTTCCCCAAAAGGGTCCACAGAACATCCATTTAGGGAAATGAAAAGAAAGGCCTGATACCCCAGCAAAAGAGGGGCCAGCAATGTAAACCCTTGCAAAGGTTCTAGAGAAGCAGGCCTGATTTGGACAAAGCGTTAGTCAGCATGAGGACAGTTAAGTTCAGCTGGAACAAGGGTAGAGGATGATGCTGGTGTGCATTCTCGGGCCTATAAACAAACCGCTCTTCCAATCAAGATCAGAGGTTATTGCAAAATGCTTTTAAATATCTCTAGTTCTCATTTGAGAGCAGAAACAAGTGGCCTACAGAAAGCAAACTAATCCAACGTCACCTGGGCTGTGTAAGCTATCCACCACCATGAGGGTTCCCAGGAATCCTACCTGAGGTGTGAATTGCTCTCGGAATCCCCATGAAGGCATCCGAGAATATTCTGCTGCCTGTAATTCAGAGGCAGCACTTGATGGAGAGTACAGGTTTCCCCTGCTATCTGAAAGTAGAACGTACCTATGAAACATTTCCTAAGCTGAGATGATGTCAAGCAAAGAAGTAATTACCGTGAACTTATATGGAAAGTTTTTGGAGCATTCCCAGAACCCAAAAATTACCTCTTAGGCTTTTCTGATACCTTAGGGCACATCTTGCTAAATGGATGCACAGAATAAATCTAGACAAAGCACAGATGGTCACACAGTCCAAAGCTATCGTGGCTCGATGCGAAGATGCTAGAGAAGTTTCTGGGGAAGGAGCTTGGTGGGGCCACTCTTGCCACTTGGATGCTTGGGGTGCTCTGCCCCTGGAAGGGCTTCCTGTAAAACAAATACCGAATGCTATTTCACTTCTTGCCTTTTTTCATGAGAAGGGAAATCCTCTTTCAATTTCTTTCAGTTAGCAAAAACGGGCACTCAAGGAGGTGTTTCGTAAAAGCCAAGTGGCATAACATGAAATTTCAAAGAGCAGAAGTTACCTGGGTTTAGGAATTCATTGGTAAGGAAAGAATTGAAAAGGCTTGTCACTTATAGCAGTAGAACTGAGGATAGGAGATAATTAAGAAAAGAAGATTTAATTTATCCTACAAAAGAAATTGTGCCAGAAACCACAAGTGCCCAGTCAGGTGACTTCCAGACCCTCGTCCAAATGAAACCACACAAAGACATCTGCACTTTGAGTGCTGTGTGTCCCTCAAGTGATTTGTTTAAGCTGTGATGTGACATTCTCATGCCAACCTCTAAAATGAGATCCCTGGAGTGATGTGTGGGAGTGGCCTCGTGAATTCAGGAAGTATAACAACGTTCAAATAAGCTGAACAACTTTAGAAAGCCTTTCTGTCAGCTGTGCTGTTCGGATGCAGTCATAAAGCACTGAAACTTGTTCATCGCTTCTAATCAATTTAGCATATGTCTCAACTTTGGGGAAAATAATACACCATCTAGTAGGTAAACTATGTCTTGGCCGTTATGTATTATCAAATAGAAGGAATTTGCTTCTTGCCTTTTATAAATGTCCTAGGTATTAAATTGTGTCCTTTATTTGTTTTAAAGTGGCCTTCAAGGAACCAAACCTTGTATATTCTCATATAAATGAAGTGTGTGTCTGGGTGTGTGTCCTAGGTTTATTTATTTAGTGTTTAGGTCCCCACCCGTTTACAGTTCTATCAACTTGTCAAAGAAAGAGAGGGAAGCCTTCATTTAAGCAAAGATCTGAAAGAGAGATGGTGCCTGGCCGAGGAGGGTAAAGCAAGATGCAGGGTTGTGGAAGAGAGTGTCTTTTTAGGAGCTGCAGAACTGGTGTGAGGCCCGGGGTTCATTACTGGGGGCAAGTGAGGAAGTCAGTGGATGATGCGGGAAATTTAGGACCACGGAGAGCAACGCAGAGTGTGAGGAGGTGTGAGGGTGTGTTCCCGCTTCTGTGTTTATTGGAGAACAATGACCTTCTCTTGCCTTGCTTCCAAGGATTCACCAAGGAGGGATTGAAAACTGCTTGGGGGGTCCCTCTAAGAACTTACTCAGAACTCTTCCTCCTTAAGGCAATAAGAGTCTTCCTTTCCTGTGCCCCTGTGGCTAGTAAGAGAGATATAGCAAAAGCAAACAAATAAAATAAAACAAAACCAGAACTTCCTGCTACATGGCAGCTTGGGGCAAGAGGAGCCTTGTGTATACATGACCGCGAATGTCCAGGAAAGGGATGCACACAAGTGTCCATATTAGCTTCATTTGTAACACCCCCAAACTGGATGAGTATATAAATTGTAGTGTATCCTTCTAATAAAATACGATACGGCAATGAGAAAGAAGGAACTACAGATGCGTCCAACAGCATGGGTGAACAGACATGACATTGAGTCACAGAAGCCAGACACAGACGGACACATACTACATGATTCCATCTGTGTGGAGTTCCAGAATGGTCAAACTGATCTAGAATGAGAGTCAGAATGGTGATGGCTCTCGGAGGTAGGGAGGGCTACTGAATGGGAGGGACGCTAAAATGTTCCATATGTCGATGAAGTGATGGTCTTACAGGTGTACACAAATGTAAACATTCTCTGAGTGTGTGACAGTTAATTTTATTTAATTAAAAAATTTTTTATGTTTGTTTCTTTTTGAGAGAGAGGCAGAGCATGAGTGGAGGAGGGGCAGAGGGAGATGGAGACAAGATATGAAGCAGACTCCAGGGTGCCAGTGCAGAGCCCAGTGTGGGGCTTGAACTCACGAACTGTGAGATCATGACCTGAGCTGAAGTCGAGTGCTTAACCGACTGAACCACCTAGATCCCCTTATTTAATTTTTAAAAATAATTGATGTTTATTTATTTTTGAAAGAAAGAGAGAGAGTGCGAGTGGAGGAGGAGCAGAAGGAGACGGAGACACAGAATCTGAAGCAGGCTCCAGGTTCTGAGCTGTTGGCACAGAGCCTGATGCGGGTCTCAAACCCACAAACCATGAGATCATGACCTGAGCCAAAGTCGGACGCTTAACCAACTGAGCCATTCAGGTGCCCCTACTTAATTTTTTTAAGTTTATTTATTTGAGAGAGAGAATGGGTTCCTGGGGTGGGGGGCGCAGAGACGGAGAGAGAGAATCCCGAGCAGGCTCCACACACTGCACTGAGCTCGACATGGGGCTCAGTCTCACAACAGAGAGATCATGACCTGAGCTGAAATCAAGAGTTGGACGCTTAACCAACTGAGCCCCCCAGGCCCCCTAACACTTAATTTCAGTGCACTTTATTATATGTAAGCCATATTGCCCTAAAATAAATTTTAAAAAATTAATTGAAACATTTACCCTGGCTCTACCATTTAGCTGTGTAGCTACTGGCCAGTTGCCAAGCATCTCTGAGCATTATTTTCCTCATCTGAAAAACGGGAATTCACGATACTGGGTGCTTAAGGTTGCTGAAAGATTAGAGAAAGGTGACGTGTAGCCTCCATGGTGTCGGTCACATGGTTAAGAAGCACCTAATGAGAAGAACTTGAGTTCTTCTACTGTAAGGATCTACAGTCCAGAGCCCCAGGCTCAGGGGCCCCGGCTTGGAAGGCACAAACAGGAAGCCATGCTGAGTCCCAGCAAGAGTGCCAGAAGGTGCATTTCCTGTGACAAGAACGTCACTTCTAATCACACTCCCCAAAGTATTCCAACTCCCCTTTTCATTGCAGTACAGGATTTTCTAAGCAGGGGTGGAGAAAATTAGAAACTTCTTGTGGGTGGTACTTGTGGGAAGTGACAACCAAATAAATTCACTGGCTCATTTTGAGGAGAAAAAAGTCCTTCTTTGAGAATAATGCTAAAATGTGTCCTTGTGATCCTGCAAAATAACCACACAACTTGGAAAACCAAATACATTCAGATCCAAGCCAAGACGCATAATTAAACTTTTAAAAGCTAAAAAAAAAAGAAAAGAAAAGAAAAGAAAAGAAAAAAACTCTCCAAAGCATCCAGAGAGAATAACATATTTCTTATAGGGGAAGATCTACTCAGATGACAGCAGATTTCTCCTCTGAACCGATGGAGGCCAGAAGGAAATGGCACATTTTTCAAGTGCTGAGAGAAAAGCACTGTCAACTATAAATTCTAGATCTGTGGAAACCATCCTCTAGGAATGAAAGAGAAGTCAAGAGATCTCAGATAAAGGAAAACTACAAAAGAATTTGTAGTTGGCAGATACATCCTTAAAGACTGGCTGAAGGAACCTTTTCAAACAGAACGGAAATGAATGATCAGAGAAGGAATCTTGGAGCCTGGGGAAAACCGAAGCAGCAATGGAGAAGGCAGAAATATGCATACACACGATGGACTATCTTTATAAATCATATGTTGGGAGGCACCTGGCTGGCTCAGTCAGTAGAGGCATGACTGTTGATCTCAGGGTCATGAGTTCAAGCCCCATGTTGGACATGGAGCCTACTTAAAAAAAAAATCAATTGATTGATCATATATGATAACAGGAACAAAAATCTAATGCCATCTGATATTCAAGACAATGATATTTAAAAGACAAGGGGGTCTAAATAGGATTAAGGTTTCCACACCTCCCTTGAAGTAGGAAAATGTTCATACCAGTAGACTGTGATAAGGAACCTATGTCTGTTGTGTTGCCCAGAGCAATCACTACAAAAACTATACAAAGAGATATACTTCAAAACCCCATGAATAATTCAAGATAGAACCTAACAGTAGCACACAAGAAGGCAGGAAAGGGAAAACAAAGGAATGAGACCCAAAGGAAACAATAGCAGAAGGAATCGCCAAAGTGTGTGCAAAATCAGGGGAAGTTCTCCTCCTGGGTGTTTGGCAAGTTCCGCATCTTCCCAGGTGAGCCCCAGCGTGGACTCGAGGACGATGACACACTGTGTGACAGGTCCACTCACAGTAGGGTCTCCCACAAGGACACAGAAGGAATGAATGTGGTTCCCAATGTGACCCGAGCTACTCTTAACTTAGTGGCCACCTTAAAACAAAGTTCAAGAACTTGCTTCTTACTGTGTGGACTCTGCCTTCCAAAGGATGAGAAAACTTTGCAGTCCTGCTCACAGGGGCTGGGACGGGAGGCTGGGCCCACCGAGAGGGTCACCAAGGTGGGGCCTGCCCTTCTTGGGGCCAGGTGCCAGGACATGGCGGTGGGAACTGGCTTCCCTGCCATTCAGAGGCCTGTCCCCTCCCTGACACTCAGGACATCTGGTGTTGTGGAATGCTGGCCCTGCCATGAGACACACTGGCCTAAACCCTGGCTCGGCCCCTACTAGCTCTCTGTCCCCCAGGCCACCATCCGTCAGGCAGAACCGATGCTGGTTTGGGGAGGTGCCGGGAGTGATAACCAGGACAGCCCAGTGCCCATTGCAGGGGACCTTCAGTGAATGTGTAGGAGACCAGATCAGAGAGGCGATCTGAATGGCTATGGCTCCCGGGAGTCTCAACCCAGAAGGAAGAACGTAGCAGTGAATTTCAGGGTGGGCACTGAGGCTGGTTGACATTCCGAGCTCTAGGATGGGGACAGGGAAGCCAGCCCCATGCCCTGAGCCCAGGATGAAAACAGAGAACTGTCAGGGGTTCGTACAGAGCCACAAGGCATTCTCAGTGAACTCCCCTTGTGCCGTTGCTACATGGATGACGGCAGAACCACAGCCACTGGTGCTGGACAGATGCAGAGGCATGACTGTCCCTCCAGAGGGAGCCCCAAGAAGGAAGCAGGGCAGGTGACCCGGTGTGGCCAGGATGGTGAGGTGATGGAGCTGAGATGGCTTGGGCTCTGATGCTGGCCCTGCCTGCCCTCGGGCGAGGTTCCAAACCTTACTGTCCTCCTTGGTCAGATGAGTGTGACAACAGTCCTGGCCTCACAGCACTGTGGACGAGGTTCAGCGAGAAGCACGCGCCAGAGGTCAGCCCAGCAGCTGGCCCATAGTGAGCACCAACAGATGTTAGCTGTTATCACTGTTGCCGTCGCTGGGTGGTAAGCCAGGCAAGGAGATCAAGGGAACCGAGAGTACACACTGAAAGATTGCTTCAAGAAGGGAGGGTATTAAATTATGGAAAGAGCCCAAGTGTCCGTCCATTGATGAATGGACAGAGAAGATGTGGTATATATACACACGACTCAGCCATAAAAAAGAGTGAAGTCTTGCCATTTGCAATGACGTGGGTGGGGCTAGAGGGTATTATGCTAAGTGAAATAAGCAGAGAAAGACAACTACCATGTGATTTCACTCACGTGTGGAATTGAAGAAACAAGACAAAGGATCATAGGGGGAAAAAGAGGAAAACCAAGAAACAGTCTCTTAACTATAAAGAACAAACTGATGGTTCAGAACAAACTGGGGAGGGGGGGGAGGATGGGTGAAATAGGTGATGGGGATTAAGGAGGACACTTGTGATGAGCAATGGCTGTTGTATGGCATTGTTGAATCACTACATTGTGCACATGACACTACCATTACTCTGTATGTTAAATAGCTGGAATTTAAATAAAAATTAAAACACAAAGAAGAGAGGGTATTATGAGACACACGGGTTTGGTTGTTAACAGGCAGGTGGGGAACGGATGTTGGAACTAATCAGTCTTTACTAGTTTCCAGACTTAGAATTTTTTTACTCTCGTGGTTCAGATGGCCATAGCTGTTGGGCAACTGTGTGTTCATTCAGTCGGACTGGCTCAGAACCTGGAGCATGACTGGAAAACAGGCTGAAGCGCACCAGGAAACCCAGCTGATGGCTGGGTGGGGGGCGGGGGGGTGTGCTCAGATACTTGAAAATCAGAAATTGTTACCCTCCTATAGCCTGAATGTTCGCCAGTTTCCTTTCTCTCCTCCTTCCTCCCTTCCTTCCTTCCTTCCTTTCTTTCTTTCATTCATTCATTCATTCATTCATTCATTCATTCATATCCGGGCACCTTGCACAAGCTGGAGACACAGCCCCGAACAGGATGAGGTTCCTGCCCACCAGGATCTGAGTCTAGTATGGAGACTCGGGGAGATAGAAAAGCCCCATCTGTGACCTTACAGGACTCACGCCCCTGCCCAGAGAGCACCTGGAGGCAGTGCAGGGGTCCTGAGGTGGGAGCCAGGGAATCCGGAGAGCAGAGTGGAGAGTGTTGCCAGGGCTGCAGCCTGTTTTGCAGCAGCAGGGAGAGGCTGGGCGGGGCTGGGAGGGAAGGCAGGGCCCCACCCCAGGGCCTCCTCAGACCTATCAACAAGTTTAGGGTTCTCTTGAGAACCAAGGACGGACTTCAGGTGCAGAGGCAGACGCTGGCAGATTGCTGTTTGAGGAGGGTGTCTCCGGATGCGTGTGGAGAGGGACGCGCCTGGAGGCAGGAGGAACACAAGCCATGACAGTCCCCGATGACCGGGATGGGAGCCTAGACTCAGCGGTGACTGTGGGAAAGGCAAGGCACAGACAGCGTTGCGAGAGATCTAGGCAGGTGGACAGTGGGGGCGAGGAGGAGGAGTCGAAAGTGATTTCAGCTCGGCCCCCGGACGGATGCCGCTGTCATTTCCAGCGAGACCACGAGCGGCGGGCGCGGAGGGTGGTAGCTGAGTATGGGGCTGTCATCGCCCCAGGTAGATGCCCGATACAGGACCTGGGGGGAGGGATGGCCATCAGCACCTTAGTGCCCGAATCCAAAACTGGACCCTGGGTCATTAAGAAGAATGCAGCCATGTCTGATTTAGCACTTAAATTTAGAAGCCGTGTGATTGCATTACATTATTTTAACCTCTCAGCCGTCTGTGGGGTGTGCGGAGCCAATATTCCGGTTTTATAACTGAAGAAATTGATATTCTGGTTTTATAACTGAAGAAATTGATGCTTGTAGAGATGGTGAAAACATGGTGCCTTTTTATTGGTAGCCTCAAAAATCATCTTTAGGATTCGTAGCTTTCCATGCAGGTTTAAAAAAATATTTTAGTGTTGGGGTGCTTGGGTGGCTCAGTCGGTTAAGCATCCGACTTTGGCTCAGGTCATGATCTCATAGTTTGTGAGTTTGAGCCCCGCGTCGGACTCTGTGCTGACAGCTCAGAGCCTGGAGCCTATTTTGGATACTGTGGCTCCCTCTCTTTCTGCCCCTCCCCTGTTCATGCTGTTTCTCTCTTTCTCAAAAATAAAATAAACATTAAAAAATTAATATTGAAGTATAGTTAACCTACAACATTGTATTCATGTCAGGTGGACAACATAGTGATTCATCAATTCTAAACATTACCCAGTGCTCACCACGGTAAGTGTAGCCACTATCTGTCATTGTACAGCTTTGTTACAACATTATTGACTATATTCCCTGCGCTGTATTTTTCTGTGACTCCATGCAGGTTTTTAAGACTCTGAGATGCCCTCCTGGGCATTAGATCGGGGCGCATTCACATTGCAGGAAACTTTGGGTCTTAGATTTAGTTAGAGCATGCCAAAATGCTGGTGGTGATCTTTAAACTCGTCTGTGGCTCAAAAATATCAACTCAAACAAGAGCCAAAATGAGACTTCCAGAATTTTTTCTGATGTCTCGGGGAATGTATCCTCATGATAGAGCTTTTGTACGTTAGTTCCGAGGGAGATGTGTCTTTTGGGGAGACGTTTCTGGGCTTATTGTATTGCAATGTCCTTGGCAATGGATTGTTTGTGCAGAATTGCATTTGCTTCCCTCAAACAGCTTTCTACAGAGTTCTCCTTTTTTCTCCAAAATTGTATACAGGATCTTCATGCCAAGGTATATGTAAATGTATAAGACCCTGTGAATCTATTTATGTGGGACAAGGTCAAGGAAATAGATTCCTGTGCTGTGTGCACCTCTGATAGTAATATAAAAGTGCTTCTCTCCACGCTGCTGTTTTTGACCTTGGGAAAATCATTCTCAGGAGCTTAGTAATAAGTTCCTAGTGGGTGTTGCCGGACCTGAAAGACACTCCGTGAACAATTGCTGCATTCAGTTTCATCCAGAAAAATCAACACATTTGGTTTTCTTTCTACTTGGGCTTTTTTTCTTGCTTGCTGAGCTTTAATACCTGGCAGAAAATCCCTGACCTTTCTGGGCCCCACCCCATGGCACGTTCCTCAGGAGCCCGGGCGGCTGGCCGGGGCCGGGACCCGTGCTCTGCACTGAAATCTGCCGTTGTCATGGAGGGCGGTGGTGGCGTTCAGGGCACCACGCATGCGGACGTGGAGAGCATGGCTCCCCGGGGTGACTGGGAAAGAGGGGGAAGGGGCACAGAGGGGTGTCCCTTTGCCAGACACAGCCCTCCGTCACTGCTGACCAGCCCGACTTCCTGCAGAAGGAAGGTTTCATCTCCAGAAGCAAGTCAACTGTGTTACAGGCTAGGGTTTCACTTTGGGGAAGGAAAACCTAACTCAGCTGACTAACTTCATTCCTTTTTTTTTTTTTTAATATTTATTTATTTTTGAGAGACAGAGTACGAGCAGGGGAGGGGCAGAGGGAGAAGGAGACAAAGAATCTGAATCAGGCTCCAGGATCTGAGCAAACGTTCAGCACAGAGCCTGATGTGGGGCTCAAACCCACAAACTGTGAGATTGCCCCAATGTCATTCATTTTTAACTCATTATCTGTCAGCCCTGCTGGCAAACGCACATCTCTGCCTAGAGCCATTTCAGAATAAAAGGCCCAAAGGGGACATCTTACGTGGCACAGATATCTGTCCCTTCTTTCCCCAGCGGTACTGTCCCACTTCCCCTTGGCATGTGTCCTGTGTGGGCGTCTGCCAGGGACACGCCGTGTGGAGCAGTGTTCTAGAATGCTGGGGCTGTGCCTTCCGGAGGGCCCGCGTCACAGCTCTGTCCTCAGACACTCAGGGAGCTGAGGTGGACGTTCAGGGAGAAGTGACGGGGACTCCTTTTCTCTCTTTCAGCCTTGGCTTCTCAGGTGTCGAGTTCAGGAAGACGGGGGCCTTGTGTTTAATCACTTCCTCCCCTCCCCCGGGCCTGCCCAGCACACAGTAGGTTCTCAGGAGGGGGTTGGGATTCCCATTGACTTGCTTCAGCCAAGTCCTGGCCCAGAGAAAAGGGAACGGGTCAGCTCGTGTCATTGAAGAAGTTCAAGGGCACTAGCCTGGCTCCGGGCACTGCTGGACTAGGGTCCACACCACCTCCGGGACTCACAGTGTCTCACACTGTCCTCGAGGGCTGGACGAGTCCCACGCGTGGCTCACAGTGGCTGGCCGTGGGGACACCCACCCCTCCGTGACCCGGTCGCTGTCATCCCGAGGTGGGAGACAAGTCCCACTC
This sequence comes from Crocuta crocuta, assembly GCF_008692635.1. Lineage (NCBI taxonomy): Eukaryota > Metazoa > Chordata > Mammalia > Carnivora > Hyaenidae > Crocuta > Crocuta crocuta. The sequence continues at coordinate 467,210 of NW_027528417.1, forward strand.
TCACTGCTGGGACTGAGAGCTGGGAGCGGGGTGAGGAGGGCCGCCGAGTATTGGGGGTACTGTTTCCCCAGGAAGAGGAGGAACGGGTACCAGGCCTTGAAAACGAGATTCCCAGCCTCCCCCACACCTGCTTCAAACGTGACCAGCGCAGTGCTCCTGCTGGCCTCGAGGCTGGTGCCTGACTCCCTGCCCCTCGTCCCTTCCAGAAAGACCCCGTCAGGCCGGTGTCTGTGAACAGATCCTGGCATCCCCCCCTCCCCGGGCAGAAAGGGCAGGTCAGCTCCTCGCTGCTGCCTCCGCACGGGGTGCTGCTCTGAGAACCCCCCAGGGTGGGACCAGGGCCCCCCCCCCCNGGAAATCGGGTCCTGACCAGAGAGCGGGACCCCCCTGCCTTCAGTCTTGAGAATACAGCCCTGCTGGAGACCCCGTCGGAGGAGGAGAGGGTTCCCCAAACCTGTGCTTCTCCGAGGAGCTCGGGGCTTTTCTGAGGAATGTGCAGGCAGGAGTGGAGTGTGCTACTCTGGTCACTGGTTATAGCTGCCATGCACCGCACATCCGTGCTCACACACACAGACACGCACTCACGCATACACACACCGCATACACACACACATACTCACCGGTCTACACACTCACCAACGCGTAGGCGTGGCTCACAGGTACCCTCTCTGCCTCTGCTCTGTCTTGATCTCTCCCCTCCCCATTCCCTTTTCCCCTCACATACTCAGTATGCGGCCACGCCGTGTCTTCCTCGAATACTCCACACCCTCTCCTTCCCTCCCCCCTTCTTGGCTCTGCTTCTCCCCCTCCACACCCCCCTTTCGCTCACACACACCCAAGCTGTACGACAAAACATGTCCCTACTCTTCCCCTTTCCCTAGACCCCAACACGCACTCTCCAGCCCGGAGCCCTCAGATCATGACCTCGGACCCTTCAAACCTTGGCCTCCGTGGGTTTTCTCAGGTCCTTCCCCCCTGGATACACCCCACGTGGCAGCCACACCCTAGCCCCATGTTCCAGCTTCAAAAATTGGACTCGTGCTCACCCAGAGCACCTCAGATGAGAAAACTGTGCTCGGAAAAGGGAAGCGATCCAAGCTCAGTCACAGAGTGAAGAGATGGGCATGGGGCCCATCTCTGCGGCCCCCGTAGGCTGGTATCCCCACGTCTCTCTTCTGATCTCCAGCGCGTCCCCCTGTCCTACTTGCTCACTGTGTAATAAGGGAGACGGTGTGAAGTGGAGGTCAAATCTAGTGTGTGACCAAGGCTGTGTGATAAATCAATGCAGAGATCTCTGTGTGCAAATGATTTCGAGGCCCTCAGTCCAGCTTCCCTCTGACAAAACCATCTAAATAAGCCAAAGAAGAGTCCTGGGTGGCTCAGTCGATTGAGCATCCAACTTTGGCTCAGGGCATGATCTCCTGGCTCGTGGGTTCCAGCCCCGCGTCGGGCTCTGTGCTGACAGCTCAGAGCCTGGAGCTGCTTCCGATTCTGTGTCTCCCTCTCTCTCTCTGTCCCTTCCCCACTCACGCTCTGTCTCTCTCTCTCAAAAATAGATAAAACAAAATTTTTAACTCTCTTTTTGAAATAACTAACTAAATAAGTGGCCAAAGCAATCAAAGATTGCTTTTTTAAAAATCTTTTTTAATGTTTACTTATTTTTGAGAGACAAAGATGGAGCATGAGTGGGGGAGGGGCAGAGAGAGAGAGAGGGAGACACAGACTCCAAAGCAGGCTCCAGGGTCTGAGCTGTCAGCACAGAGCCTGACACAGGGCTCGAACCCACAAACTGTGAGATCATGACCTGAGCTGAAGTTGGGCACTTCACCGACCGAGCCACCCAGGCTCCCCAAAGATCGCTTTTAACAGGTCTGCTTTGGCTCTGGCCACTGGGGTGGCATCTCCGGCCAGAAGTTGTGCATGATCCATGCCAAGGATGGCATAGAGGGTGTGGGGGCCAGCTCCAGAGCTGGCAGAGGGCAGCAACAAGGATGCCTTGGATGCGACACCTTCAAAATGAGGAGAACTTCCTTTGCCAGGGACAATGACAGCCGTAAGAAAAGTCTGGGCTCTCCCGAGATGGAGCATCTGTGCCGCCTGGCAAAGCCCTGGTTTACTGTTTGGGTGAAGCGGAACGCGCCACCCGTCTCCCTCCCTCCTTGCTTTCCGCATCCGCGTACTTCGGCATCAGCGGCCCTGCCGGGCCCAGCAGTCAGGGGACAAAGGCGTCCGGCTTCTTCAGAGGCTGGGCCTTGAATCGCCGCCTTTGCCAGTAGATCCCATAACCAACAACAGCCAGCTTGTGTGGCTGGGAAATTGCCTTTCGGCATCCTAGCCAACACGGAGAGCTTGCTGTGTACGGAATCACCCTTCCAGCTCCCAGTTACCCTGATGACGACTCCATAAAGCAAGTGTAGTACATCCGTTTTCCCAACGCGGAGACCAAGGAGAGAGCTCAAGAGCCTGCTCACGGTCTCACCGCTGGGAAGTGCAGGCGCCAAGTTCACGGCCGGGCAGATGGGCTCCATGGCTGCCATTCTTACCTTCCATGCTGTGATTCTCTTAAGAACTCAAAAAAGGTAGACTTTTTCAAGAATGGGTCCAGAGGTACTGGGTTGAATCCTGGTCAGTGGTTTCAATTTTGATGAGTATGCTTAAAAAGCTCCATCTAAAACGATGTATTCAGTTTATTCAAGGCTTCTCTTGAGAGACATTTTTGGCCACATACAGATGGAATAGATCTTTCTGTTCAAAACTCTTACACCCGCCACGGTGGATAATGCTAAAATAACCACCACCCCCCAACCACCACCACCACTGACACGCACAAGCTCTCTGGCCAGGCTCTCACTCCGGAGGTGGCGGCTGGCAGCCACTGTGCACACTTTCCACCCCTGCAGGAAGTGCCCCACGGTGTGGCACCCGAACTCAGAGCCCCCCGAGTTTCTCTATAGGCAGAAATCCGCAGGGTCCCGGGGATGCCACACGACCCACTGGGAGATCCCTTGTGCTCAGCACGGACACTGGAAAGGGACTTGTGACCTGCTTTTGACAGCATGGACGGCAGAGGTGGTGCAGACCTTGCCAAAGAGGAGGTTAGTGCCTGAACGAGAAAGGGCGTCGTGCTGGAGGAGTCAGCTGGAAGACGGCTAGAGAATCCGGGTGTCCCTCGCCTGCTCCGATCTTGCAGAGCAGCTGTGGAAACTGCTCCTTTGCGTGTCAGAATTGCCAGCACTCTCTCAGATGAGTTGCATTTGGCCTCCTCGGAGACTAGTGCGCAATTTCAACTTCCTTTTCAAGTCAGACAATAACCACAGCCTTTTCTCGAGCTTTACATGTGAACCGAAGCACATTGAGTTCATGTGTGATTTGCAGCATAAAAACCTTCTTCCATTTGTGTAAGAAACAGCCACTGATTTTTGCATGAAAACAAGTGAGGCATGTATGTGCCTTTGCAGAGTTTGTGTGTATATCCTGGCGTGTGTGAAGAGAACCCATTTCGAATGCAATACAGTCCATAAAAATGGAAGCAGGATTTGGCACCTGTGCATTTGTCCCGGGGAGAGGGGCCTGTTGGCAGAGGGTGCTGTTGACAGTGGGCTAAAACGAACCAGCTCCTTCCTTCCCTCCTTACCACCCCGGGTTCATCCACCCCGGGTTCATCTGTAGGTCCCTTTCCAAGTAAGTGCTGCGTACGGAGCGGGCGGGACTCTGGCTAACTGAGTGACCTAGGTCCTCAAGAGGATTCTGAATCCTGCACACATACGCACACACGGACCGGAGCCATGAGGCGACTTGCACAGTATTCTGCCCAGCACTCCACTATGAAGGGGCACGCCCACTCTTCAAAACCTTGCCTGGGTCCTTTAGAGAGAAGCTTCCTAGTTCTTTCCTATGAGATGTTCCGCCCCCTGGGCCGGGGAGGGGGGTGGGGGGTGCACCAGAGAGCGTGCACGTGGGAACCGTGGGTCAAGGGGTCCCTCTGTATTTAGCAGCAGACTGAGATCGGATCTGAAAAATCTGCTGGTTTTGGACAGAGCGCAGGCTGGCCCAGCTGGGACCCGCCGCTTGGATTTGCACTGGGCCACCAGGCGGCTTTTTTTAAAGCTTTTAGTTTCTGGTGGCCATGTGGGTTTGTCCTGTGTACCTCGAAGGGAGGGTCGCGGCGAGGTGGGAGGGACGTGCATTAACACCTTTGCAGACAGTGCTGGGGTTACCAGTAAACGGTCCACGATAGCGCCTTCATGGGCTGTGATGTCGTTGCCATAGTACTTACGCCTGAGCCCCGAAACACCCCTAGTAGGGGTGCTGCGAGCATGGTCTCTCTCCACCCTCCCTGCAAGGCCAGGGGCGGGGAGGACGCCCACTGTACAAATGAGGGCACATGTTCTCCCCAAAGGTTAGGAGGCGGCCGGCTTCACAGGAGCTGCAGCCCGTCTCCCGCCCTTCATACACACACACACACACACACACACACACACACACGGGTTTTTCTCAGCTGGCGGTCTGGATCTCACAGCTCCCCCATCACCTCCCCCTGGAGCGGGTGACAGAAACCCGCGATGTCACAAAACCGCTCGCCTCGGGGACCGCCATCTGCCCTCCTGGGAAGGGCTCCTGGCTCGTGCTCTGGCTCCGGGCTTCTCGGGCCGTGAGGACACAGTGAAGATGTGAGGACTCCGTTCCCCGCGTCCCGGCATTTAAATCTCTCTCAGGACGGGAGCGAGTACGTGTGCTGATTCTGCCACTTGTGTCCGCGGTGTGGACGGCTGCTGGCACACCCGCACGCCCCCGGCGTGCTAGAAACACACCCATGGACCGGCCACGCGCGTCCTGATTGACAGCCCTCCCGGACCCACCGGAACAGACTTCACGGTGGGGCACTGGGGGCTCAGCTGGTTAAGTGTCCGACTCTCGAGTTCGGCTCAGGTCCTGATCTCACAGTTTGTGAGATGGAGCCCTGCGTCCGGGTCTGCGCTGGGTGCACGGAGCCTGCTTGGGGTCCTCTCTCTCCCTCTCTCTCTGACCCTCCCCTGCTCACCATCTCTCTCTCCCTTCCTCTCTCTCTCTCAAAATAAACAAAAAAAAAAAACATTTTACGGAGATGAAACATTGCTGACCATGAAGCTCCACCGCGAGGTCTCTCTGACTCCAGACCCTTCTCTCCTGGAAACTGGACACGTTGTTCCCATGCAGGGTGCTCAGTTTTGCAACTGATATGTAACTATACATACACATACACACAGTCACTTTATGCGACGCTTCCGACTTACATTAATGACATCATGCCGCCCTTAGGGCTCTGAAGTTTGTTTTACAGATTAAACATGTTGATAAGGGAAGATCTGGCCCTTTCATTTAATACCACGGTGTCACCTTTTTTTAATTATGTTTTTTAATGTCTGTTTATTTTTGAGAGAGAGAGAGATAGTGTGCAAGCCAGGGGTGGGGCAGAGAGAGAGGGAGACAGTTTAAAAATGGGCAGAGAACCTGAATAGACATTTTTCCAAGGAAGACCTGTTGAAGATGGCCAACAGACACGTGAGAAGGTGCTCAACACCATTAACCGTCACGGAAATTCAAATCAAAACCACGATGAGATACCACCTTATGCCTGTCAGAATGACCAGTACAAAAAGACAAGAAATGATGAGTGTATTCAAGAAACATTAAAATGACCTGTTGGCTTGAAGATCACTTTTCAGTCTCCATTGAACTGTTAAACTAGGAAGCCCTTTGCTCGGGAGCCATGAAGAAATGTGTCTCCAGCCTTCCTCCTCCACAGCTCCATGGTCTGTCTGCAGGGAGGCCGCAGCCACGTCAGCTCCCGCCCTCCCGCTCCGTCCCTGTCTCAGTGGTGGACATGTGGCTAAGCCCACGGCTGTGGCCTCTGGCAGCTTCCTGCCGATACTACTGTAGCACCTGGGAAGGGCACACGTGCCCTCCAGTCCTTTTCCCCCTTAGTGAAAGTTTATTTTTATGAAAATTTTGTAACTGCACCATCTGTCGGTGGTCAGGTTAGGAACATTTCGTAACTAAATTCTTGGAGGTGTTACATACTCCATCTAACGTGTTGACCTGAGGACCTGGAAAGACACATGATGCGTAAAAAGCAGAAGCGAAATAACAGCGCTAATCCTGGGAACGGGAAATCAGAAAGAACTGAGAGTTGTACTACAGTGCGCGATTCACCGAAGCCATAGCACGGCACTCGGGTTTATAGGAACGTAATTCCGTTAACCCCGTATCACAGATCCGCCCTCTCCGCTGTTACCATCCACTGCGTGAGATGACCTGTGACTGCTTTGCCTCCACCCATGTGAGTTGTATTCCTCTCCAGAGTGTTCCCACTTCTGTGTACTCAGGGTTTTTAGATTTCCAAAGCCGAGTGTCTTTTATTTACTGTCCATGTCCAGCACCCCCATGTACCTTGGTATCATTTGAGGGCAGTGGCGCATCCAAAGAAAGAGTCTTCTTGTCACCAACATGACGTATTGATTCCTCGGGACATTCTGTCAGCGTAGAAACAGAAGAGGAACAGCAGCCCTTTAGGATACAGCGGGAGGCAGTTCTGTAGGCGTATCTGGGTTCAAATGGAACTTCTGGCTAGAAAACAAATAAGTCTGGATACTTACCCCCCTCCCCCCAACGCTCGATGTCAAACTTAATTTCAGTTAGTTCATTGCAGTCAGACTAACATAGAGAGACTCCTTCAAATCCGAAAGAAAAAGCACAACACCTAATAATAGATAAAGGGACGAGGAAAACGAATCGAGAGTTTTTAGAAAATTGAACACAAATAGCTCTTCAGCAAATGAAATGGCACTTAACCTCCCTTATAATATGATAAATGCAAATTAAATGACAGTAGCACACCTGTGCTCACCTATTAGATTGGCAAAGATTTAAAAATCTGATAACACGCTGTCGGTAAAGATTCAGGGAACTCATGTTACGGGCGGGGAGGGGAGAAGCCGAGGTAACCCCAGGGGACCAAGCTGTGCACAGTCTGTGAGATTCAAATGCACACACCTTCCAACACTCAATCCTGCTTATCCTGCGGTACATTCACCCACGTGCAGAAGAACGGGTGTAAAGGCCGTCCCTGCTGCACTGATGGGATAGCGAGTTAGGAGACAATTTCAGTGCCCATCAGTAGGGCACACATTAAATAGGTTATCGTATACCCCTGGCCAGGAAGGAAGAAGCTTTTTATTTATAACAGAGGACACTCTCCAGACTGTGTTCTTGTGAAAACAGCAAATATAGGGGCACTTGGGTGGCTCAGTTGGTCAAGCGTCCGACCCTTGATGTCCGCTCAGGTCGTGCTCTTGTGCTTTGTGAGATTGAATCCCCCACCGGGCTCTGTGCTGACAGCATGGAGCCTGCTTGGGATTCTCTGTCTCTTCCTCTCTCTGCCCCTCCCCTGCTCGTGCTCGCCCTCTCTCTCTCAAAATAAGTAAATAAACATTTGGAAAAAGACAGGAAAACAGCAAGTACAAAGCAGCGTGGGATAGTGCACTGCCGTACGTGCAGACAAGGGGAAGGGAATGTTCGGTGAGCAGTTTCCTGGGTGTGCATCGGTGCACAAGAAACCGATGACATTATTTCTGTGGAGAGAAACTGGAGGGATGGGGAACATGGATAAGCAGGAGACTTAACTTTTAAACTCTATGACCCATCTTTAAGTTTTTTATTAAAAAAAGTTAATAGGCAGGGCCCTGGGGGGCTCAGTCAGTTGAGTGTCCAACTTCGGCTCAGGTCATGATCTCGCAGTTTGTGGGTTCGAGCCCCGCCTCGGGCTCTGTGCTGACAGCCAGCTCACAGCCTGGAGCCTGCTTCAGTCTGTGACTCCCTCTCTCTCTGACCCTCCCCTGCTCATGCTGTCTCTCTCTCTCTCTCAGAAATAAATAAAATGTTAAAAAAAATTTTTTAATTAAAAAATTAATGGCAAGAAGAGAGGATGTTGGCTTCCCCACGACCAGCTCTGTAGGCTTTGTCTGATCTGTCTCAGTCTTATTTTTTAGGACTGAATGGACCTCGCTGCGTGGCAGGCTCGTAGTAGGCATTCAGCACGTGGCAGAGATTATTATTTCTTGTTGCTGGCAGCCCGAGAATTCCAACCGAAGTATTTTGCTGTGAACAAACAGCGATGTTTTTACCATATCCTTAACCACTCGCTTAATATAGCAAAGTCCTTGACTTTTACTTTGCACAGCAGTACATCCTGTGTGCATTATAGCCAGAGCCCAGAATTGGCTAATGTAAATAATCAAATCCTGTTCCAATGAGGAAAAGGGGAGTCTGGGTGGCTCCGTCGGTTGAGCATCTGACTCCCGCTCCAGCCATGATCTCTCGGTTCGTGAGTTCCAGCCCACATCGGGCTCGTTGCTGTCAGCACAGAGCCCGCTTCAGATCTTCTGTCCCCTCCCCCCACCCCTCCTCCACTCAAGCTCTCTCAAAAATAAATAAACATTTTTTTAAATAAAGGGAAAACGTCCCACCATGTAGCATAATGCTACCACTAACCAAGCTGATGAATAAACCAAGAAGGTATCACACACGATTTTAAATCCGAATGCCAAGATGTTATCTGAGCAAAGCTGGCACAGACCTGCATGTCAGGACGTGAGAAGTGAGGCCATATCCGATGTCTCCGTGTGTCCCTGGAAGTCTGGTTGGAGGAAGTTGTGGCCATTTGTATTCTGAGGCCGTGGAAGGTGAGGTGCAGAAGTATAAGCTGATGTAGCGAGGGCCACACATGGAGTGACATGGTGGGAAGAGGCCGACGTGCTGACTGTTCTTTGCTGTCTTGGCCCCCAGATCATGCAGATGAACACAGGGACCATGCAGGGCGGCTCTCTCGGCCCAGCTTGGCTCAGAGTGCAGATTTCTGTTTTTAGTTTATTTATATTTTGAGAGGGGAGGGGCAGAAAGAGGGGGAGAGAGAGAATCCCAAGCAGGCTCTGCATGGTCAGCGCAGAGCCCGACACGGGGCTCAAACTCACAAAAGCATGCGATCATGACCTGACCTGAAACCAAGAGTCGGACACTCGACCGACTGAGCCCCCAGGCGCCCCTTGGAGTGCAGATTTCTGCAGCTACAGCGACAGCAGCATCTCTTCGAGTAAACACCCATAAGCTCGCTCTCTCACTTCAAGTTGATTCTGACAAATAAAGTCCCAGTCAGCTTTATAAGTAAGAAGGCAAAAGAAAACCCATATTCAAATAACATTTATTCCTGCTCAGAGAGACCGTTTCACCGTCCCCTATCCCCCCCCCACCCCGTGGCAGTCACCTGGACGCATAGGGGTCAAAGCTGCTGAACCTTACAGAGGAGTGAGTGGGCCGTCAGGGTCAGCCGAGGGCCGTGGGGACGGCCAGAGGGATGGAAAGTTCAGGGCAAGGTCAGTGCCATCCGCCTCAGGACTGAGAGGGCTCCTTGAGGGCCAGGTACGGACACCTGGGCCAGTCCCGCCGAGGCCAGAGTGCCCGCAGAGAAGAGGCACTGCTGCGCCCACACTGCCTGCATGACACCAAAGAAAGTTCTAGAAGGGACAGGAGTGCTCGATACATCCACCTCCAGACCTTCTCAGAAACGTATTCTCCTGTAGACTTTTCTTGGATAACAGCGTTTCGGTGGTTTTCATCCCTGACTGCTATCGCAGGACCCCAGCCTTGCAGAGCTCTCCGGGCTACCCTCCCCCCAGGGAATCTGGGAGTCTCTGAAGGCACAGGCCTCAACAGCTGGCCCGTGGCATCCGTGGGTCTATCTTCCTTTTGTTTTCCCACCGCTTCTCATCCCCAGTGAACTTTGGGCCCCGGCACATCCATTCCCCACCACACCCCTCTGGGTGCGGCCGCTGTTCTCTTGGGCGCGCTTTGCTGAGTTCGAGTCCCACATCCAGTGAGCTCGAGCCCCACTCGGGGTGAACATGAGCCCCACTCTGGGTGAGCTCCTGTCCCGCTTCAGGTGAGCACTGCTTCTCTGTCTGTCCGCCCTCAATCACTTGAGCCCTCTCCCTCTCTCAAAAAAAATTTTAAAAAGTTAAGACAGTACCAAAAACACTAATAATCAAGATAAATAATATTTTATTGCATCGTTTTCAAAAAACCAAAGCAAAGTAAAAAACGTATTAAGAACCAAATATAAAAATTTTAAATAAAGACGAGATCTTGTAAAACATCTCTGTGTTCGAGATTGGGACATAAAGAATTATGTTCTCCTAGAGAATGTTTTTATGCATTGTTAATGGTTGATTTTTCTAGAAGATGAAGATGTCTGGAAAAAAAGACATTTAAATTGAAAAGTAGGTGTATTAAACTCACAACGTTATTTTAAGTTTAAATATTTTATTTAAATAAAAAGTAGAGCTTGCTGCAATCTTACTTTCCTGGTCTTAATGGAACCACGTTCATCGACAGCATTTTAAAAAATCTCCTTCTGTGCTGCCTCATTTTAACCTGAGAGCTGAGTTTCAATGAGTGAGAGAAAGTCTGTCTGATGAACGTAAGACTTTAACAAGAGAAATGAATACACCCTCCAAATTTGAAAATAAATGACAAGGAGACTGGAAATCTCTCAATTTGCTGGATCAGAGTATCGAATCTTCAGGGAAAGTGCGTGTCAAAATAGAAATTAAGGAGATGACAAATGTTCTTATTTCACATTGACATGGAGATACAAAAATTAAACAAAAGGCCTTCAGATTATGACTTTTTAACTTGGGAAAAGTTATCTTTCTTCCAGGACTATGTCTGGCTTATAAAAAGCAGCCAGTGGTTTGGCTCTTGACTGGCCTGATCATTTAAATCCTGTAGAAATGTCCTCTGGCATAGATTTAAGCAACCTGCAATAATCAATCATTTGTAATAAAAATCACCATCATGGTTGGATCGTCTAAAGCTTGGTGTTATCCAATTTGGATGTGTTCTTAAGACTTAATTTGTAGCAACATGTAGCCACCCTGGCATCCTGTGAAAAAAAGTTTCCACAAGTGGAATGGAACTAGACATTATTTCACATTGTCGTTTGGTTGGGAACGTTACCCAACATGGGCACGTCTTTAATTTGAAAGTAGGAGGGGGGGCGCCTGGGTGGCTCAGTCGGTTAAGCGTCCAACTTCGGCTCAGGTCATGATCTCACGGTTCGTGGGTTCGAGCCCCGCATCGGGCTCTGTGCTGACTGCCAGCTCAGAGCCTGGAGCCTACTTCGGATTCTGTGTCTCCCTCTCTCTCGGACCCTCCCCTGCTCACACTGTCTCTCTCTCTCTCATAAATAAATAAAAAACACTAAAAATTTTTAAAAAAAAAGGAAGTAGGAGGGACTCCGTGGCCGTGGCTGGAGCCAGGCAGCCATCTTTCTCTGTGTGGGGGTCCTCCGTGTGTCCTTGCCGTAGCCTCATGGCCTGACAGCCTCAGGACAGCTCTGTGTCTTGTGCAGCTGTCCCGGACTTGCAGATGGGGTGCTCCAAGTGGCCTGGACCAGAAGCTCAGGGCTTCCTGTGACTTCACCCCAGAAGCTCCAGAACATCATGTCTGCCATTTTCTTTTCCCTTTTTTAAATGTTTATTTTATTTTCTATTTTTGAGAGCGAGAGAACGAACACAGGGGGGTGGCGGAGAGAGGGGGACGGGATCTGCAGCAGGCTCTGCACTGACCGCCGGGAGCCCCAGTGCAGGACTCGAACTCACAAGCCACAAGGTCATGCCCTGAGTTGAAATTGGACACTCCACTAACTGGGCCACCCAGGCGCCCTCTGCCATTTTCTAATGGACAGCGAGTCACCAAGGCTAGCACAGATTCAAGGGGACGGAGAACTTAGACTCCACCTTTCAAAAGGAGGAATAGCAAAGAATTTGCAGCCATCTTTTGCCCACCCTATTCCAGTGGAAACACACTTCCGTCCTGACTACAAAGTCTCCAGAAACTCAGAGATCTGGGTGACAGCTGTGGACACAGCCATGTCACAGCCTGACTTGGGCCAGGCTCCTCCCCGCACCAGGGGCCCTCTGTGAGCGCTCTCTGTGACTTCGGCAGCCTGTGAGGTTTACAGCCACGAGTGGCTCTGAGGAAAGAGGTTCCACACTTCGTCGGCTCATCGGGAGAAGGGTGAGGACTGCTCACCCCGTGGCCAGGGCTGGGGCTGGGCACGGGGCTGGAGAACCAGGCAGCCCACACTCTCTCCCTGCACTCATTTCTGTCCCTGTTTGGGGCTTTGCAGGGGGGCTCGGTCCTGGAGAGAAAGACTGGCCCGAGGGGGTCCTTGGGAGTTAGCACAGGCTGCCAGGAAGTGCCAACAGAGCATCAGGTGAGAAGAAAAAGTGATTAGGTCCAGAAAAGGGGAGTCCGAGCGAATCAGCACAATGTAGCAAGAGGAGGGGGCGGCTGGGATCTCGACACGGACCCGCGCAGACACCGCAGGCCGTCTTCAGCACCTGCTGCTTCATCTCCTCCTGAACTTTACTACTTTGTTAATGTAAGCCCTGTGCCCAGCGTGGGTCTCGAACTTATAACCCTGAGATCAGAGCCGCATGCTCTGCCAGCTGAGCCAGCCAGGCGCCCGTCTCCTCCATAACTTCGGATGAGCCACACACTTCTGCTTGGCTTATTTTTCTTTCAAGTCCTCGCCTTACAGAAGGGAGCCAGTGTGGTGCAGGGATGATGACACAGGCTCTGGAGCCAGACCCTGGGCTTTGCTTCTTCCTGGCCGTATGTCACCAGGCAGGGCACGTAGCCTCTCTGTGAAATGGGGACTAAGGAGGGTACCACCCCACGGGTGCGCGTGAGGCTTAGGCAGGTAGTTTGCATAAAGGGCTTCCACGTTGCCTGCGCGCGGCAAGTACAGGGTGGGTGTTTTCACATTATAGCCGTAATCCACATGGCCCGCCAGAGATATGGAGCTTTGCAGACAGCCCTGGGGTCAAATCCCAGCCCCCCTTCTCAGGGATGAGTAGTAGTCCGCTGTATGTATGCCACACCGTCTCCCTCCACTCATTTATTGATGGACTCTTGGTGTCCAGCTTCCGTATCATGGCTATTGTAAATATGCTGCAGGGGCCTGGGTGGCTCAGTCGGTTAGACGTCCAGCTTCAGCTCGGGTCATGATCTCATGGGTTGTGGGTTCAAGCCTCGATTTGGGCTCTGTGCTGACAGCTCAGAGCCTGGAGCCTGTTTCAGATTCTGTCTCTCCCTCTCTCTGCCCCTCCCCTGCTCACGCTCTGTCTGTCTCTATCTCAAAAACAAACAGTTAAAAAAAATTTTTAATGATAATAATGCTGCAATAAGCAGGGGTGCATATATCTTTTCAAATTCGTGTTTTATGCTCCTCAGGTATACACCCAGCAGTGGAATTCCTGGATTACGTGGTACTTCTGTGTGTGATTGTTTCAGAAACCTCCGTACCGATTTCCACAGTGGCTGCAGCGGTTCACGAGGGCCCCCTTTCCTCCACATCCTCACCAACGCCTGCTGTTTCTTGTCTTTTTCACACTCGCCATTCTGACAGGTGTGAGGTGATCTCTCATTGAGGTTTTGGTTTGCATTTCCCTGGTGGAGACTAATGATGAGCATCTTTTCCGGTGTCTGTTGGCCATCTGTCCGTCTCCTTGGGGGAACATGTCTATTCAGGTCACCTGCCCGTGTTTAAATTGGATTGTTCGGTTTTTTGGTGGTGAGTTGTGTGTTCTCCTCACCACTTGCAGCAACGTGGAGGGACTGGAGGCTATTATGCTCCAAGCAAAATCAGTCAGAGAGAGACAAATGCCGTGTGATTTCACTTACAGGTGAAATGTAAAAAACAAAATGAAGGAACAAGCAACCGCAAAGAAACAGACGCGTAAATACAGAGAACAAGCTGGCCGTGGCCGGAGGGGCTGGGGTGGCATGGGCAAAACAGGCGAAGGGGATTAAGGGGTTCAAACTTCCAGTCACCAAACAGGTAAGCCATGAGGGTGCAAAGTACAGCATAGCGAACGTCGCAACACTGTAAGAATGCTGCACGGCGGCAGATGGCGGCGGCACACCGTGGTGAGGGCGCCCTGACGTCCAGAACCGTCCTATCACCGCTGCTGACCTGACGCCAATGGAACATCACTTATCAACCACAGTTCAGTTACAATTTTTAAAACTTTAAACCCGATTTAGTCATGAGACACTAAAATTTTTTAAGTTTTAAAAATACCAGTCAAGCTGTGTGACTGTGGGCGTCTCAAGTGTCCCTCAGCCTCAGTTTCCCCATCTGTCTCCCCCTAAATGCTGTGCAGATTCAGCGAAATTGTGCCCAGGGGGCCCAGGAGCGGCTGCGGGTGTGTCAGACACCTCGCTTTCCTTCCTTCTTGCCCTTTGTCTACTCCGGCTTCTCACCCTTAGCAGGATGCTTCACATTAATGGCCATTGTCACGTATCAACTGAACATGACACTTGCAGCCTCCCGGCCAGTCTGTGTGCAAATTCCCGGTGACACGCAGGGGCCCAGCGTGAGGGCTGTTCTTTTCCATCCAGCCCCCCGGTCTCTCTTCCCTTTTCAGAACTGATTGCTCTGACTCAGTGCTCAAGGGCCTGTCTGCTGTCAGGGCTGAAGGAGCCATATTTTCCAAACACCGGACTGTCATTCTGTTATCTTGCCCACAGTCTGGAATCCATAATATCTTCATGTGCTCTTTGCAGCCTGCCAGACCTGTCCTTGAACATGTGGCTCTCTGGCCGTCTGACCAGCAGCAGCAGCTTACCCGGAAATCTGTCCACAATGCCCACCCGAGGTCTCTCCCAGACCTGCCAGATCAGAAACTCCAGGCAGGGCCCAGCGAGCTGGATGTTAACACGTTCAACGACTACTAAAAATTAAGAACTGGGGCGTCTGGGAGGCTCAGTCAATTAAGCGTCCGTCTCTTGATTTTGGCTCAGGTCGTGATCTCACGGTCCGTGAGATGGAGCCCCATGTCAGGCTCTGTGCTGACAGCGCAAAGCCCCTGTCACATTCGTGTTCTTTCTCAAAGAAATAAGCATTGAAAAAGTAAAAAATAAAAATTAAGAACCACCCTAACCCTAAAATCTCTTTCTGGTTAAGATGAACTGTAAGGATTGAGCACATTTCTTTCCAAGTCTAGTTTTATTCTTTATTTATTGGTTACATTCACATCCTCCTAAAAAAAAAAGAATGCGGAGGGCTTGGGATAAGATGACAGTGTTGATGATAATAAGAAATGGCACGTCCTAGGGATTATTACCCTGTGTGAAATGCTGTGCCGAATGTCCCTTGTGCATTATGTCATTTAATCCGAATAAAAACCTGATGAAACATTTATTATCTTCATTTGCATCTGGGGACATGAAAAGCTCTGCCAGGCTAAGTAACTTGCCTGGGATCAGCTTTAGGGGAGAAAAGTTTGGTGGCCTCTTTTTGGTGAATTGGGTGATCATGCTTTCCATTTATTTTAGGGACACTGTACCCAAGGGGTTATTTAGAAATCATACTTTGGGGCGCCTGGGAGGCTCCGTCGGTTGAGCGTCCGACTTCGGCTCAGGTCATGATCTCACGGCTCGTGGTTTCAAGCCCCGCGTCGGGCTCTGTGCTGACAGCTCGGAGCCTAGAGCTGCTTCGGTTTCTGGTCTCTCTCTCTCTGCCCCTCCCCCCCTCAACTTTTCCTCCCTCCCCACTTAGTTATTAAATAAATAAGCATTAAAGAGGTTTTTTAATTTTTTTAAAACCTAAGGCTACTTACTAATAACTTACTAGTTACTAGTAACCTATTAAGAGAATTACTTACTATAACCTACTAACCTACTCACTTACTAGTAACCTATTAGGAGAATCATTAAGAGTTACTGGAATCTGGAGCTCACAGACACTCCAGGGAGGAACAGGCTTGTGTGCCCGTCATTTGCTGTGTGATACCAGACCCTGCATCCTGGCCCTCCCTTGCTCCGCTCAGTTTGTCATCGGCTGAGTCTCACAGGCTCCCTTCTGAGCTTGGCCAGTGCAGGCCCTGGAGGGAGACGGGAGGTCAGGAGGGCAAGAAAAGACCAGGTGCCAGTCATCTCCCTCATCCCTCTCAGGCGTCATTTCCCCGTGGCCCCAGCTCCTGGCTCCGAGATCTGCTCCCGGCAATGCCACGGGCTCCCTTCTCCCTCCGGCCCTGGGGTGGCAGAAGCTTCCTTCTGTTGTCTGTTTCTAGAACCTCTCACTATCCCCTGTTTAGAGTCTCAGCAGTTTCCTCATCTCTGTAACCGATCGCCTGTATTGAAGTCCCTCTGTCTGAAAGGCCTGGAGCCCTTTCTCCTTTACTGCTGGTCCATATGTCATTGGCACTTGCTGAGGCTTCTCCTTCTGTATCCTGCACGAGCTGAAGCCCACCTCATAGCTCACAGATGTCCTTACAGGTTTTGGGGGGGAGCCTCACGATCCATACCTCGTCAGAACCGTCTTCCGCCGGTCATGGGTTTTAATCGCCCCTGTTCTTAAGTTTCACCAACAAAGTAATGTTCATTTAGGTTCATCATATCAATTTATTTGGTTGTAGGTGGTTTGGGGGAACCTTGCTGTGTATAATGATTTGCACTTGTATCAACAGTATTTTTTGGCATTTTATTTTCTTATAACCAATGTCCCTGAAATTTGGGGATACCATTTATTCTGTTCCTCTTCAAAACCTTTTTTTTAAATCACCCAGCTCAGTTCTTTGTCCTTGGAACGTGGGAAGGAGGAAAGCAAGTCAGATGCTCTATCTCCTGTCTGTGTAAGTCGGTTGTGGTCAGAATAGAAAAGAAAACTTAATCAAGGGGTCTCAGAAAACACTCCACTCATTGTGCTAGGCACGTGCTTGCCGAGCTTTGATGAACACAATAATCGCTTGGGAATCTTGGTAAAATGTTTGCCAGTTGGACAGATCTCAGGGTGAGAGCAGAGGTCTGGGGTTGTGCGTTTCCGTCAAGCCTTCAGAAGGCACCCAAGGGCCATGCAGGAAGTAGAGATTACGGGATCTCCGTCGTTCCCCAGTGTGAACCCGGTTTATGCGGTCAGTGCCCTGCCGTGCTGGGCTGAAGGCCTGAAGACTTGCTTCATCGCTAGCAGCCAGGATCTGAGCGGTTTTTATGTAGGCAGATTCCACGCTTCCTACAATTATATTGTTTTAGTCCGATGAACCACAATCAGTCTGGCATTCTTGGGCAAAGCTTCATGTGATTGTAATTTCAGGGCTGCTCTTGTGTTATGATTCTAGTCTTCTAATGAGAATTCATCGAGTTTGCAAATTGACTCATGTCATAGAAAAAAAGCAGAAGTAGATAGCTGCTCACATAGCGAGTGCCTTGAAGTGAGTGTTAGCATTCACAATGGGATAAGTAGGGGGTTCTTTAGGAAAACAGTACAGTGTTTTTAGGTTTTCCTCTGATTTATGGGGCTTTCTGTTAGCTTACATCTTTTTGCAGAAGTCCTAATTTGCCATAAGAACACAAACTGAGGTTTCTGGAAGGAAAACAGTCCGATCAGACATCAAGGCGCTGACCCAAAAATAGGGTCTGTAGTCTGTGCCCAGATATGCTAGGTCAGTGACATGCCAGCAAACTACCTAACTCGTTTCCATTTGCCTCAGTAGGATGCAGATGAAGATCAGTTATTTAATGCTACCGATGGACCAAGAATTCCCAAATCTATATTCTCATCCAGTTGTCTCTTGCCACTTAGGGTTGCAGTGGGCACCCCAAGTTCAAGTGTTCTCATTGAGCTTACACCTTCCCCCAAAACCTCTTCTTCTCTTCCCTACTCTGGCTAGCGGTGTGACCACCATGCCCTCCGCATCCGAGCCAGGAGGCGTCGTTCCCTGTGAAGCTGCGAGCTCCCCGAAGCAGTGATAGGGCTTTACTCGCCTTTATAACCCCAGTGCCCTGTGCCGGACTCCACACAGCAAAATGCTCAAAAAATACCTTAATTGGATGAAACTTCATAAAGATGGATGGTCCTTACAACTCCCAAAAGTTGTTTCTAAGAATTGTGAAGAATTATCAGTGTGAATAATTATAATCCCCCATCCTGCCAGAAAAAGCAAATGTAGGGGTGCCTGGGTGGCTCAGTCGGTTAAGCGCCCAACTTTGGCTCAGGTCACGATCTCAAGGTTCGTGAGTTCGAGCTCCGTGTCAGACTCTGCTGACAGCTCGGAGCCTGGAGCCTGTTTCAGATTCTGTGTGTGTCTCTCTCTCTGCCCCTCCCCCACTTATTCTCTCTCTCTCTCGCTCTCAAAAATAAATAAACATTAAAAAAAAAGTTTGAAGTGAACATAGATTCTTTGTTGATTATTATTTCAGCCACCAGGCTATAGTGAATTGCCATGAATCAAAAATCCATATGAGCAAAGCTTGGTACTTTTCTAATTCTTATTTTATATTCTGTGATCTAGATGTATCTATATATTTTGAGTTTTTTCCCTAACATGTTTTTTTTTTTTTTTCTAGGAGAGAGAGAGGCAGAGAGACAGCGTGAGCAGGGGAGGGTCAGAGAGAGAGGGAGTCACAGACTCTGAAACAGGCTCCAGGCTCTGAGCTGTCAGCACAGAGCCTGACACGGGGCTCAAACCCACGAACTGCGAGATCATGACCTGAGCGAAAGTCGGACGCTTAACCGACTAAGCCACCCAGGCACCCCTTCCCTAACATGTTTCTTGTAGCCTGTCGCTGTCCTTTTTGGATGCATTCCTACTATGTACCAGCATTATAACAGGTGCTTTAGGATGCTGTCTTTTATTTCACAGCCTGGGAGGGAGATTTTTTAAACACTGTTTTAAAATGGGGACACTGAGGCTCAGAGAGTAACTACTGACCTTCCCAACATCACACGGAAGTGAGCACGTTGGAGCACCAACCCTTTCTTCCCCACAGCACAGACCTCCTTAATATACCACAGAGGAATAGAGCCTCTCTTCCTTCTACTTGGAAAACTTCGTAAAGATGCAGTGCCGTTCTTTTCTGCTTATAAAATAGTGTATGTTTGGAGTGCCTGAGTGCCTCGGTTGGTTGCACGTCTGACTTGATTTCAGCTGATTTCAGCTCAGGTGGTGACCTCGTGGTGATGAGATCAAGCCCTGCATTGGGCTCCACTCTGGGCATGGAGCCTGCTTGCGATCCTCTCTCTCTCGCTCTCTCTCTCTCTCTCTCTCTTCCTCTGCCTCTCCCTTGCTCATGCACCCGTGCTTTCTTTGTGTCTCATAAATAAATAAACAATCAGTATGTGTTTATACAATTTGAGAAATTAAAGTTACCCATAATATCATCACTGTTCAGAGATATAAACAGTTACATTTTACACGTTTTCTTCCGGGTTTCTTTCCTATTTGTAATTATATTTTTTAATGTTTATTTATTTTTGAGACAGAACATGAGCGGCGGAGGAGCAGAGAGAGAGGGAGACACAGAATCAGAAGCAGCTCCAGGCTCTGAAATGTCAGTACGGAGCCCAACATGGGTCTTAAACTCACAACCCATGAAACCATGACCTGAGCGAAGTTGGGCACTTAACCGACTGAGCCCCCAGGCGCCCCTGTATTTATATTGTTAATATATCACACTGTTTTAATTGTGCTGCGTTTGTTTTAATATCTGATAGGGTAAGTTTCCCCCGCCTCCTACTTTTTTCTTTCTTAAAGTTTTTCTTAGCTAGAAAAATGTCCCAATTTTTTTATATTTTAAAGTTTATTTATTTTGAGAGTGCATATAGGGCAGGGGCAGAGAGAGGGGGAGGGAGAGAATCCCAAGCAGGCTCCGTGTTGCCAGTGCAGAGCCCGATGCGAGCTCAAACCCGCAAAGCCAGGAGATCATGACCTGAGCTCAAACCAAGAATCAGACATTCAATGGACTGAGCCACCCAGGTCCCCCCCCCCCCCCCCCCGCCTCTTTTTTATA
>NW_027528417.1:487117-505541 GCF_008692635.1 Crocuta crocuta
TCCTACTTTCTGGGAAGGGACTCTTCTGAATTTCCAGACACCCAAGCAGGAGTTCTCTCCATGCAAAAAAGGTGCCCTTTGAAAAAGCCTGGATTGAGGAGGCTCTCAATAAATGATGGCGAAAATCCATTTAAACTGGGCTTCTATCATTTTGAAGAGACCAATTTCTCTGATGCCTGTGGAACTGCCAGTTTCTTCCTGATGCCTTCCCTAAGCGGGGATTAGTGACTACCTCATGACACTGGGTAAGGAGACAGGGCAGAGAGAAGATGGGGGGAAAGGCTTTAAAGAATTTGGGAAATATGCTGTTGATTCTCTGTAGCCGCAGGAGAGGAGCGCCATCTTGTGCTTCGGTTGGACATTAGCTGCAGAAGAGAACTTGACTCCAGGTGGGCGCCCAGTTGTCATCCGAGGCGTCGCCCTGGGCGCCTGGGCCGCTCAGTACCTTAAGTGTCTGACTCTTGATTTTGGCTCCGGTCATGATCTCGCCGTTCATGGGTTCGAGCCTCACATCAGGCTCTGCGCTGACAGCGTGGAGCCTGCTTGGATGCTCTCCCTCCCTCTTCCTCTGCCCCTCCCCTGCTCTCTCTCTCTCTCTCAAAATAAATAAATAAACTTTAAAAAAAGAACAACCAAGAGTTTCCCAAACAAATGCACTCACCCACCGCACCGCCACCGCTTTGCAGACTCAGCAGATTGGGCCTCATGGCCGCGGACCGGGAGGTGCTCTGCTGTGGCCGCTGCTGCCCCCGCCCCTCCCCCCAGCCCTTCTCCATGCCCGCCTGTGACTCCGAGATCCAGATGCTGTCACACTTTAATATGCCCAGAGCTAGACCGCCTCAGAGGCCGAGCAGGTCCCCACAAGCCCGACAGCTGGGAGAGTGAAAACCACAGACCACAGTTAGATACCCCCAGGCCAGGGTCCCGAGCTAGACCTAGAGGAGGCCCCGGGGGCCCTCGGGGTGCTGACCTCCCCGAGAATGTGACACAGGACAGGCCTCCCAGGACCAAGAGTAATCAGTTCTAACTATGATGTATTGCCGCTGACCTTTAAAAAATCTTTAGTATTTAAAGAAATGTTCACACTTAAGTTGGTGACACTACAGAGCGCTGTGCGAACATTCTTAGGGGCAACGTGGGACCGTTTACAGAATAAGCCAGAGACGGCAAGCAGGGTCCCTCGGGGCAGTTCCGAGCTGGAAGCTTTGGACAAGCCTGTCGCCCCCGGGGAGGGTGGCTCCCGCGCCCGCCTGAGCCTCCTGCCCCCCCGGGCTGTGCGTTGAGAGGCGGCAGTGTGGGCGTCATTACAGGAGACGCCTGAGATGTAAAGCAGGGTGGCTCCTCTGTCTCACGCACCCGTGGGAATGACCCAGAGCCTGCGTCCGGCCATTGCTGAGACATTTGCCTTCCTTGTGAACCCACCTCGTGGCGCACCTGCCACTCTTCAGGGACATTAGTCGGGCAGCACTGGGGGGCAGCAGGCTTGCCCGTTTGTGGCCGCCGGTATCCCCAGCACAGCGCCCCCCACCCCCCCCGCAGGGCAAGCAGTAAAGTGTGAGCGAGGTAAAGAATGGGCGAGTGCACAAGCGAAGGAATCCGCGCTCGCGCACAGGAGTCCATCCTGCCTTCCACCCGAGCAGGATGCGGCCGGAAGGCCCCTTCTTCCCGTTCTTGCCTGAAGTCCTGTCTGCCCAGGTGGAGGCTGGAGGCCTCGGGGTGGGCAGGGAGCCTCGGAAGCACACTTACGCTGTCCACCCTGGTGCTGGCATCCTCACGGCCCTCTCCCCACACCTCCGCCCCACGAACCACACGCGTCCCGTGAGTTTCCTCTGGGCCACAAGTTCTTAAGTAAGTGAAATAAAAGCACTGAAATCAAATGAAGGTCATGGTGACTGAGCCTTCCCAGGACTTCCAGGAAAGCTCTCCACGTTAACGCTAAGTCAAAACATAGTCTGAAACACATCACTCTGTGAGGGAAAAGCTTTCTGCTCCCCAAATCGGGCCGGGGTTCTCCTCTGCGGAGGTCATCAGCGTGCTTCGGAACGCTGTTTGAGTGTAACCAGGGAGGAAGGAGCTCCTCCTCTTATGTACTTGAAGTATGAAGACTCCTGGTTGCAAACAAGAGGAGCCCGATTCAACAAGGTATAAAAGCTCACGTAATAGACAAGGCCAGGGCTTGACCTTGGGCTTGAGTAGATCCAAGTGTTCAAAGTACAGCAGCAAGATCCTGTCCCTTTCCACCTGCAGATCTGCTTTTGTCCAGAAAACCACAGCTCCACCCCCCCAGTGGGGGCGGGATGGCCCCCCAGTCCCAGGCTTCCATTCCGCAGGGAGCCGGCCGGGCAGGAAGGCAGCTCCTCCTGCTAAGAGCAGCAGTAAAAACCTCCATCTTGACCTTGGTTGGCCGGTCTGTGTCACGTGGCCACCCACCTGCTGATCAGGGCGGCGGGGTGGAGCTAACTTTTCCAGAACAACTTAGCCTCCATCCGAAATGTCCTTTGGTCCCAGGAGTGAGGGGCTCAGTAACAACTACCCCCGGCAGCACCGCTGTGGACCCTCAGCCACAGAACCCATCCACCAGCAGGCCCTCCCTGGTGGTCAGCGGCCCAGCGAGCAGGGCCCTGCCCCCGGTATGTGGCCTGGAGGACATTTCTAGAGTCCCGTTTCCTTTGTGCTTTTAAAGCTAACAAACAAATCGTAAGCCCAGACATTATGGTTTCCAAGGACAAAGTCTTCCGTATTTTTTTCTTTTCTGCTGTATTATCTTATATTCTGAAAATAGCTTTATGGGTTTTTGATTAAAATGACAGATGCTAAAAAAAATGAGTTATTCTTTGTAGCAAATTAAAGTGCTGCAGGAAAATACACTGAAGGGAGCCAGTCTCTCTTCCCTTTGCTTGCCCGTGGCTGCACATCTGCATGGGTGAGCTCCCAGTGGCTGCACATCTGCATGGGTGAGCTCCCAGTGACTACACATCCGCATGGGTGAGCTCCCGTTTTGACTCCCTGCTCAGGCACTTTGCTCCTTTGGACAAGGCGGCCCATCTTACTACAACCTGACTTAACCGTCTTTCCCAATGAGTCTCACGCTTGTGAAGCTGTTGTAAGAAATCACTGCACCCTTACACTGTGCCCGGCAATGCCTTGCTTCTGTTCTGTCATTTAATCCGCAAACTGTCTTGTGAGGTGGGTACTGCCATCCTTCTCTTAGGGATGAAAACCTGAGGCTGCCAGACAGCAGTTTGCTCAGAGCCGCACAGGTAGCAAACTCCCGGGCCGGTCTCAATGGGCCTCAGCGTGCGTGGTCTCAGCTGCCCGTGCTGTGCGCTAGGGTTCTCGGAAAGCTTTCAGCGCAGTGCCCAAGACCGAGCAAGCACTCACATAACTGTGTCCATTTGTGCTAACGGTAATGATACGGGTGATATAAAGCAGTTTGAAGTAAAAGCATGTACATTTGGGATATGCTATTGCATAGCTGCCTTTTTCCCTCAGTGAAGACGAGCCCTTCAATGCCATCTTGTGGATCAGGCCAGACTGGGGGACGTGATGCCCGCCTTCCATCCTGTGCTGCCCTTGGGGTCCACAGGCGGGCTTTGCCATGAGCAGTCAGCCACTCCTTTGGGCCTTTCTTTTCGATGTGAGGCCACTCTGAGAATTTTAGAAGCTCACACCCAGGTGAGGAGCAAGCTTCCAGGTACAAACTTTATGAAAAGATTGATGTCATTGAGCCCAGTGATTCTGCTTCTAGAATCCACCGTCGTGGCTGTGCGGAGCCATTTAGCTGCCAACATATGTGTCATAGAATTGTTTTTGATACAAAACAAAATCAGAAGAAATTCAGTGTCCGGAGATAGGAGATCAGCTACGTAAAGCAGGCTGCATCCAAACCATGGAGAACTTTGGGCTGCGAAAGATGCTGTGGGGGAAGACTATTGAAGGACATTAAACTCAATCAGGAATAGCAGGTGAAAAAAATAGGTTAAATAGTGTATGTCCATCACTCGTGGAATTTTATTGAGTCTCCACTGTGTGCACACAGTGGGTCTAGGCACTTGGAGTACAGGAGTGGAAAAAAACCTGTGTGCCATGAGCTTACTGCGTTCTGCTGGAGAAAGAAAGGAGCTGGTGGCCGGGCTCTGTGGCTGATGGCCCACGGCGGTACTTGGGGGGGAGGTTGTTAGTACTGCGCCCCTCATTCCTTGGACCAGTGGACATTTCTTGTCCTTGAAAGCCTTGAAAGTCTTGTCTTTTAGAGGGTCTGGATCTTCATGAAGATGTACGTAGGTTGCTGTATTTTGTTAGGTATTTAATTTATTCTGCTTGGCCCCTGGTAGACTCTTTTAACCTAAAAACTTTGCCTTTCTTAGCGTGGACCTGTTTTCGTCTGTTATGTGTCTGATTTTTTTTTCTTTCCTCTTCTCCCTTCCTGGAATCCTGTTCGATGCTGAGCCCCCTGAATTGATCCACACCCCCCTTTCTCCGATGAGTCCTATCTTATTGACTTCTTGTTCTGCATTCTGGAAAATTGCACCAATTATATGTTCTGGGTCCAAGAAACCATAATTGTCTGATTACTTCCTTTTCACGCTACGTAGTCTTGCACGGATGGGATACAGTGTCTTTGCAAATCACTGTTACTCATTGGAATTGTTGAAGTTATTTCCACGACCCTAGATTGCCTTCATTCCCCTTTTTAAAAGTTCTCTCTTAGTTTATCTTGGTCCTTCTTTCCTGTGCCATTGGATTGTTCCAAATTTCTGGAGCTCCCTGGCTGTCTATTCATATGTTTTCACAAAGTACTTAGCCGATTAACAAAGATGACTAAGACAGATAGGTGAGTATTCCCAGGAGACCTGTCCTTTGAAAACGGGGTGGGTGTGCCGACTGACAATTCCAAGTTTGTTCTCCAGGCCTGTCTTCAGGTACATGAAGAGGATCTGGTGGGCGCAGGAGGCGGGCTCCCCTGAAGCTGCACAAGGAAGCTTTCACTGCGCGTGTAACCCGTGTATTCAAGTCCTAGTCTTCTTCAAGTAGATTGTCCAATTTTGTTAGAGGACCGTTTTCCGGTTTGGGCCTCAGGACAAAGCATCCTTGCCCAGGTGTCCACTGGATTAGGAATTGGGATGGAGAGCCATTAGACCAGCTTTCTGGATTCTGTCTCACAGCAAGTGCTGCTCTTGGCACCAGCCAGCTCCAGGTTGGAGCTCTCGGTCCGGGAGGCCCGGACCCTGCGCCTGCCTGGAGGACAGGGCTCCCTCTTACCTTCATGCCGCCCTCCACTTCCCATTGTCCAGAGTACGCCAGACTCTCCGGTGTCTTGTTCTCACCCCCATTCTGCGTGTGTGTACGCTTGTCCCTTTGGGTATCTTCTCATGCTTCACCAGCATCTGGGGAGGAAGAGTAGATGCTGATGTGCTTATTCATCCATTGAATTAGAGGCCTTGTATTCGTTTCGCTTTTCTGAATTCTCTAAAGTGAATATGCGTTATGACATTCGTAATAAAAGTAACAATGAAAGCTGTTCTTAACATAGAAAGGATTTAGAAATATGTCATGAAGCCAGAAAGAGAAGCATCTTGAGGGCATCTGGGGGGCTCAGGCAGTTAAGCATTTGGCTCTTGGTTTTGTCTCAGGTCATGATCTCACGGTTCGTGGGTTCGAGCCCCGCGTCAGGCTCTGTGCTGACAGCTCAGAGCCTGGAGCTGCTTCGGATTCTGTGTCTCCCTCTCTCTCTGCCCCTCCCCTGCTCAAGCTTTGTGTCTCTCTCAAATATAAATAAACATTTAAAAAAATTTAATGTTTCTATTTATTGCTGAGAGACAGAGAGAGTCTCTGCTTTCCCTGCGTGCCCCCAGCTGAATGCACAGGTGGCTGCCGAATCTTGTCTGTCTCGTGCTGCATTAGAGGTGCCGTCAGAGCGGCAAGAATATTGCATACAAGCCTGCCGGTAAGCAGGCGCGTCAGCCAGGCCTTACAGGGGCAGGCATTTATCCACTTGCTGTTTGGATGGGCTCAGGTGCCTGCTTCCTCTGCTGGTCCTTCCTCGGCCACTTGTGCATCTCCAGACAATTGTTTATTGGTTTGAAGAGAGACACCTTTGCTTTAATAACAGCCAAGGTGTGGAGGAGGGGAGGAAACGAGCAAAGCGAAGGGCTCACAGAGACCGCCGGACACACGTGCTTCTGTGCCTGGTAACCGTGTGTGTGCCAGCCCCAGAGGCCCTGGACTCGGTCACCGTGGCTGGAATCAGGCTGTGGCTTCACTGCCAGCCTCTGGGCTGAGTGCTCGCGGCCGCCGTGGGGGGGATGGCGCTGTGGCTGCAGCTCCGCGGGCCACCCCCATCACTGCCGCCGTCCGAATCAGTGTCACTGCTGCGGGCTGGCCTGTGTCCTCATCGCCAGAGCCAGCTTTGCATCCTCTGAATCCGCATCACTGCTGAAGATCTCTTCGTGCGGGTGGCCTAGACCTCATCCTGGCTGCTGCCACTCTCGTCACTCGCCTGGTCCCTGTCACTTTTCCCTGGCTCACCTGTCTGGGATTGGCCGGGCATTGGCTGAGGTGACGGGTCGTTGGGGCCAGGTGTCCCTGGGCACCCGAAGGCCAGCGTGGGCTTGCTCACGTGGTGACGGGGTGCAAGACTTCCAGGCACAGTGAGGGAGGGAGCCGGAAGGCTCAAGATTTGCACAGAGTCACGGCCGCCCGTCCCCGCGGCCCAGGCAAGTCACACACACGCCAGCCCGGATTCGAGGAGCAGAGAAAGAAGTGCCACACCTCGACGTACGATGGCTGCTTCTGCCATCCACCGTTTTAATCATTCCAGGTCTTGATTCTAATTCTGTTTTCTAATTCTGTGTTTTCCTCAGGCTTCTGAGGACCCAGTCTCTGGAATGGTTCTACAATAATGTGAAGAGTCGCTTCAAACGCTTTGGCAGCGCCAAGGTCTTGAAGAACCTGTACAGGAAACACCGGCTGGAGAGCGGGGCGTGCTTCGAGATTCTAGGTACGCACTGCGCTGGGAGCCTGTGCGGGGCTGGGGGATAGATGGAGGCCTGGCCGAGGCCCCGGACACTGGCCACACTCAGCTGGGACCCAGGAAGCTGCTTCCCTCTCTGGCTCCAACGGGGAGGAGAAGAAGGAGGCTAAATACCAAAGACTCTGTAAAGTTTGAGTCACCCGGTCCCAGCATGCCCGCTGGGCTGTCGGGTGTGTTAAGAAGACCAAAGTATCGGGGCACCTGGGGGGCTCAGCCAGTTAAGTGTCTAACTCTTGATTGCCGCTCGGGTCATGATCTCGCCGTGTGTGAGTTCGAGCCCCGAGTCGGGCTCTGCGCTGAAAGCCTGGAGCCTGCTTGGGATTTTCTCTCTCCTTCTCTTTCTGCCCCTCTCCCCTCTTGAAATAATACATAACTGAACATTGAAAACAAGAAGATCAAAGTATTTCTGCGTACCATGGACGTTTTAATTCTAGACGCCTAGAAATCAGAGATTCTTGATCACTGGAAAGTCATCTTTGTTCCACCACATAGACCAGGTCTGCTCTCTGAGGGTGTGCCCTCCACTCCCCCGACCTCCTGCTCCCAAATTCTACTCATACCAGGCCCAGAACTTGATGTGTTAGGAGAGAGGGCAAAGGATGGGCTTCTCTCCCAGGCAGCCTGAAGGGTGAATTCTTCCTTTGCCGTTTTTATACAGTTAAGACAACTAATGTAATTAGAGTGAGAAATTATCTTCTTTAGTTCTATTAGACCAGCCAGTAGAAAGAAATCGTTGTCGGAATTTGAACAACGTGTCCTCCAAAAAAGGCTGGTGGGTTTTGTTTTGTTTTTCTATCTAAAGGCAGATTTTTTCCCAGCACTTTGCTAACACAGGTAAATGCTTTTTATCCACGAGAAAGAGGGAAGGAAAAGAGATTTTGTCCGTCTCATCCTGGAGTGTTTTTCACCGTCATTATTTTACATTGTTGTATTTTCAATAAAGTCTGTAGCCGCATCTTATCTAAAAATATGCCAGCCACTGAGACAAGGGAGGAAGTAGAATGGGGACATTAAACACAGAGAATCATTAGGGCCTTTTGTGTGGTTGTTAGACACCATCTTTCAAAGCGTTCAGGAAGCCTCAGCTCAGAGAGCAGTGCTGCAGGTTTCCACAGATTATTTTTATCTCGCCTTTGCTGGTTTTTCTAAAAACCTTTTCTCCAGGAATGGAGGACGAAAAAGAAATAAAGCCTAAGAGGAATCCTGTTAACAGTCGTTTTTCAACCCAAAGAGCCAGCTCAAGAAGTTTCCAGAATATTACTGTGCATCCCATCCTTTCTTTCCTCTCGCATACACCCCTGGGTCTTCTTTGGGTACGTCTATACGAGTCCCCAAATCCAGGCCTCCACTGCCTAACGGAAGGCGAGGGGAAAACAGACATGAGGAGAACCCGCAGATCAGAGCACAACTCTGACCTCTGGCCCTCTCGGCCTCAGGCCCTGCGGCTGGCTCAGGCGGACATGAGCCCCAAGGCGGGTTAGCTCAGAGCTTTGAAATGTTCACGTGTCACTTTTGGAGGAACACCACCCACCGGGGTCGCTGTCTGTAATGCAGATCCGGGTTCTGGGTCCTCCACTTCCTTCATGCAGGGCTCAGCACAGCACTTAGCATTTGGCATTCAGGGCTCTACAAGCCACTCCCCCGCCCAGCAGTGCAGAGCGACAGCCTTGTCACCTCCGTGTCCCCACAGTGTGGCTCAAGCCCCGTCATGTCTTCAGTGTGGCACCCGTTAAATCTTAAAAGCATTCTGTGGGTACCAACCCCTCACCGAAGCATTCGGATCAGCTGCTTTCATGTGATTCAGATTGTCGTTTGGACTAAGGTTCCTGTTTAATAAACGTGAAGGCGGGTGGACAGGAAACAGTTTGTGAGCTCACATCCAAACCTGTGAAGCCGTGATCACAAAACAATGGGATTTAATCTACACACCGCCTAGAAACTCACTTAGACCCCACGTGTGGCTAACCTCCAGTGCACACGTGGCCTTCCGCTGTGTCAATGACCAGAGAGCCCTTACAGGGAGCCCCCCCCATCACCCAGCACCCTTGCTTTGTGGTTACCTGCTTTCTTCCACCCCCACCACACTCAATCCAGAATCCTCTAGGGGGCTTTGAGAAAGTGCCCAGGGTCATCCTGCGCGCTCAGCCACCTACTTCCGAATCTGTGGGGGTGAGCCCCAGATGGACATCTCTAAAGCTCCATGGGGTATTTTAAGGCACAGCCCAGATGGAGAACCCCAGTGAGCACTGGACTGTAACTTGTGTAATATGAAGATGGGTCCATCTTATTTAGAATCTGCTGCGCAAATTACTCATGGCAGCCAGGGTGCACTTGGATGCACAAATCCGACCAGGTCACCCCCGTGGAAACTTTGCTGGCTATTTACACGGCTGTTCGAATAAAGACCCAAACATGATAGGTCGCCATGTCCTGTGTGGTCTGGGTCCCCAAGCCCAGCCACACTGCCTCGTTTCAGTCCTCGGGTGCACCCGCTGCCCCCACCTCCTGTCCCTGTGGCAGGCTGTTTGCCCGTCTCCCCACCCCCCCTCTGGCTGGTTACTCGCTGTCCCTGCTAGACACTTTCACCGTATGAAGCACCCGTCAGGGCACTTAACAGATCTATAATTTTACACTGATTTATATAACCCTCTGATTGATGAAATCTTTCCCACTAGACTGTCCAGTTGATCAGGGCAGCAGGGATTTCTGGCTTTGCTCACCAGTATACCCTTCACACCCAGCCCAGAACCACGTGCCTAGTAGGTGCCGTGGACTCTTGGCTGCATGATGGATGAATGAATTCTGGCTGTCGCCATGCCAAAGTGAAATCTGCACTAAGACCTAGAGCTTAGGCTCTGAAGAGATGACGTATCTTCAACCCTTATATCATAAGTGAGGACACTGAGACCCAGAAAGACAAAGCCACTTCCTCAGGGTCACAGAGCTAGAATAAGTGGACTTCATATATATTATGAAAGCCCGGGCATAAAAACACAAACACTGAGAATGGTATATATGAAAGCCCGGGCATAAAAACACAAACACTGAGAATGGTATATGGTCAGACTGAGTCGCCATGACAGGCTGCCCACTAATGGCTTGTTTCATAAAGATGACCTTCTACTAAACCTGCCTCAACTACCCACAGCACTTACCCTGGAATTCCCACCGGGAGCCCCCCAACAGCCATCCAAGGACGCACAGGGTGTATATTATGCACTGAAGGCCTGTTGCTTAGTTGACATGACATTGCTGGCATTTGCCCCCTTTTGAGCTAAGGCACAGGGACCCATATTCATTTTCTTAGTTCCAACGGTCATTCCACCAGCATCCAATTCAAGACAGTTTTCTTGAGCTGCTCACCGTTAGGTGCTATCTTGGGTAGCAGCGATATAATATACAATGACTTTGAAACAGTCCACCACCCCCATCTTCCGAGATCTCATTTGATGAATCAACACATATCATAAAAATCCCCAACTTGAAAAAGGGCTTAGCCAACTGCTCTTCCCAGCCTGGGTTAAGATTAGCGCTGTGTGTTCGATTCAAAGTAGACCAGAGGAGAGGCAGCGGGCCTTCAGAGACCAGATGCCATTGGGTTGACCTTGGCTCTCTCTGGGCTTGTTTTACGTGGACTCCCTTCTACGGAAGACAATGATGGTAATTAAATCATTAGCTAAAGACAACGGTTTGGGTCAGCGCCATAGACTTCAGCTAAAGACCAAACCCGCAGGACCTCATCACTGTCAGGAGCTCTTGTTATTTCCCATTTTTCTAGTAAGGAAACCAAGTGTCAGAGAAGTTAAGTAACAGACTCAAGGTCACATGGTTAGTAACTTTCAAGTCCAGGAATCAACCTTAGGTCTCTCTGACTTCGATCTATTGTTCTGTTTTTGACTCCACATTGCCTCCAAAGAAGGTACTGGAAGAAAACGAAGGGAGACAGCAATGGTACACCACGAATCAGTGTGAGAAGGCAAAGGGGACTGGTCAAAACCTGCAGCGTGACTGTGGAGCCCAGGGGTTCCCTAAACCGGATTACAAAGCTAACCTCATCGAAGTGGGTAGCAGTGATTTGCCCGGTCTGTGACAGTGTGCGCCCTGGGGGCCTGGGATGATCCTGTTCTCTCTCCTGCTTTCTCCCTCCCTTTAGGAGGAAGCTTTTTTGAGGCCAACCTGGAGAATGAAGGAAGTGTGTCTGGCAGCGATTCAACATTTTATAGACAGTCTGAAGGTAAGTTTGCGTTTCAAGTTTATGGCTAATGGGGAGCTGGAGGAATTGAAACATCTTCAGACCGTGTCAGGGTTTCCCAGTTGCACTGTAACTGCTAGACACGACTACTTGTGTGCCAGTCTCCACGGGCCTTCTTGTCATTGCGATTCGTGTGACTCCGTCATCAAAATGGGCGAGTATATGCAAGGTGCGGCCCAGAGAAGTGTGTGCGCTACCCCTGGATACCTCACTTCACGGGAGTGAGAGCTTCAACACCGTCTTCCGGAGTTGGGATGTCGTAATGATACAGCGTGTAGCTCCTCTTAAAATATCCTTACGGGGGCTCCTGGGTGGCTTCAGAGGCTGCACCTCTAACCCTTGGTTTTGGCTCAGGTCATGATCTCACGGTTCGTGAGCTCGAGCCCCGCGTCAGGCTCTGTGCTGACAGTGCAGAGCCTGCTTGGGATTCTCTCTCTTCCTCTCTCTCTCTGTGCCTCTCTCTCTCTCTCTCTCTCTCTCAAAATAAATATTTAACAATAGTAACAAAATATTCTTCTGAAGAATGTATCATTCACTGATTCATTTCTATTTTTTTATACCAACATAACAGTCCCCTTAGAGCCCAAGTTAAAAGCAAAACAGACTTCTGGTTTCCAATAAAACCTTCTCCGCTGTCTCACCTCCTTCTCTGGAGTGCTGGACCTCGAGAGCCTCCCGAGTCCCCGCTCCTGGCGCCCTACAGCTGCTCTCTGTTCTGGCCTTTGGGGGCCTCCCCAGGAAGGTCCCGTCCTTGACCCTTCTCCACGGGGCACTGCTGCCCACCCCTGCGGCCCCCGTGCACCTCCATCCACTGCCGAGGCTGAAATGCCCGGCACCCATTTCAGCCCGGAGATCGAGACTCGGATTCCCAAAGCTTGACTATTAAGCCGTGTAAGTCCTACGGTGATCTGAACCTCAGCACATCCTAGTCAAGGTCCTCAGCCGCCTAGGCCCACAGAAGAGGTCCCTTTCCCTCCCCACCCCCTCTAGCGCCGGTTCTGTCCTTCTCTTGCTGTTCTGATATTCTGACCTCCGTGGCCTGAGCGCCTCCTGCCCACAATTCCCTGGCGTTAACATTACCTCAGTGACCGCTCATATCCACCAGGGCCCTCCAGAGACGCATAACCAGTAGGGGACACACACACACACACACACACACACACACACATTCATTTTATTTTATTTTAGGGACTTGGCTCACGCAGTCGTGGGGCCTGGCAAGCCTCAGGTCTACGGTTTAGGCCAGCAGCTGGGAAGGCCGTGCTTCAGTCTTGAGCAAGGCTTTCTTCTCTGGGAAATCTCAGTTCTTGCTCTTTAAGGCCTTTGCTCCTAATAGCTTGGATGAGGCCCACCCACATTACCTAAAGGGCAGCCTCCTTCACTTAAAGTTGACCACCGTAGATGTGAACCACATCCACAAAATACCTTCATAACCCCGGTTTGATTAAATACCTGGGTGCAGCAGCCCAGGCCGGCTGACGCATAAAACGAACCATCCATTGTCCACTGGTCTTCGGAGCTTAGGTCAGCCTGCATCTCACTTCTCCTTCGTCTACACCCCCGGCCAGTCCTTCCCCCTGCGGCACCAACCTGAACCTTCACTTTCAGCCGAAATATCTTCGGTGTCCGCCTCACCTCCCTGAAGTCGTGTCTGGATTATCCAGAGCCTCTGGGTCACGGCTCCAGGCGTCACTTGCCAGGGACCTGTGGAAAGGGGTAGTGATCCCCACCACCCAGTAGCCTGGGAACCACACGAGAGCCTGGACTTGGTTTGTCCATCAGGGCATTACTGGGGCCCTCACAGAATGAGCAAGAGCTTACAAGGCACCTCATCTGTGAAAAATGCATTGGTTGGTATCTTGAAGAAAAGACTCGGGCGGTTCAGTGTCCTCCAAGAAGTGCCTGGTGTGATGACCGCCTGCATTTTGTAGCCCATTTGTACAGAGTCACTAGGGAAACTGCACCTCAGTGGGCCCCCTGAGGTGTGCAGAGCCTGGACCCGGGTCACCCCACCTCAGGTGTGTTGTGACTGTCGTCACAGCCAGCTTGCTGTGGACCCGTCAGCCAGCTGGATTGCTTTGAGCTTGACTGGGTTGGCTTGAGAGATTTTATTATGTTTGCCAAATGCCAGTCTGTGTCCACGTTTGTGTCTTTGGGAGCCTAAGAAGCTTGAATTAAATAATTTTTTTAATTGAGGGACTGATTAATGAGTATTTGATGTATTTACACCTGGTCTCACTCTGTGGAGGATTTGAGGCAGCTTTCAGGAGGCCTGCATGTATTAAATAATGCATAAGTAGGAGATTATAAATGGAGACAGGAAGTTGTGATCCAGGCAAAGAAGACATAGGCACACAGCCCTCACAGGCCTGTGTTCTCGTGCCCGATGCGAACCAGCCTTCTACGAGAGGGATAGTTGGAATGCCCACTTTCAAGTAAGAAGAAAATCTAGTTTCTGGGGAAGCAGAGCTCGTCCAAGCACTTAGATCCAAAAAGCATTTTGTTGGAGCACGCAGGTGGTTCAGTCGGTTGAGTGTCCAACTCTTGATTAGGCTCAGGTCATGATCCCAGGGTTGAGGGACCAAGCCCTGTGTTGGGCTCCGTGCTGAATGTGGAGCCTGCTTGAGATTCCCCCCCCCATCTCTCCAAAATAAAAACAAAAGTAAAGAAATTTGCCATCTGCAGGAGTCCTTTGACATGGGGACATTTCCTCCCACCTGTTGCCATTTGCGAAAAATATGCCTGCTAAAACTACGATAGCATTATATTTTAAGTCATGTTAGCTGATATTTGTCTCGCTTGTGAAGTTAAAATCGAGGGCTTTGGAGACAGAGTCTGGATCCCAACCTCATATCTCTTCCCGTCTCACTGAGTCAGCGTGGCCAAGTTACTTGACCTCTCTGTGCCTCGATTCTCGTCTGTCTGATGGAACCCACTCAGTGGATTGTTGTCGAGGTTAACTGAGGCCATGGATGTGACCCGCACCCCGGGGCCAGCCGCTGGTGGAGCTCGGTCAGAGCTGTTAGGGGTAGTATTGGTCTAGAAGGACCGGTATTTCTTTACACGAAGTCCTCCGTGCAGTGATGCGTAAGCCACTCTCTGTCGCGAGCCGTGCTCAGTGTTAGGGCGTAGCAGGGACTGTGCGATCCAGTCGTGCTCTCTGAGAATGACGTGTGGCGGGGCCGTCTCTCTGGCCCATTGGAAGCAAGCCCAGAGCCTCGGATGGACGTCCAGCCCGGGTGGGGAAGGCGGGATCTGGACAGGAGGGGTTTCAGAGGAGGAGCCAAGGCCAAGCCTTGGGACGGCCAGGAACCAGCCGTTACAGAGCAGGGACCACAGGGCGGAAGCCCAAGTTATGGGAGTCGTAACCGGAGAGACAGACTCTCCAACAACTTTTTGTGGCTGGAGCTGAGCGTGAGTGGGAGCCACTGAGGCAGGGAGGGGGCCGGGGCTTGTGGGCCAGGAAGAGCACTGGGGACCTTACCCCTGGCCCCTAAAAGACTTTACCAGAAGCAGTGAAGTGGTACCCTCATTTAACTTGCCTTTCCCTTTCCGAAAGCGGTCTGTGTTCTGTTTTCTAGGACACAGCATGATGGACACGCTGGCTGTCGCCCTGCGGGTGGCTGAAGAGGCCATCGAGGAGGCAATTTCCAAAGCAGAAGCCTATGGGGACAGTCTGGTACGACGCCTTTCTCCTCCCCTCCCTGGGGGGAAGCGTGGGTCAAGGTCCTGTGGCCGCTGGAAGAAAGTACAGGTTGTCAGGAATCCAGCCTCATGGTGTCTGTCCTTGACCAGGGCAGGGTCCACCCTCCCTCTGCCTCTGTGGTCAGAACCCCCAAGAAAGTGGCTGCCAGGTGCCCCGACCCACCCTCAGCGTGCGGCCACCGTCCTCCCTCCCACAGGACAAACAGAACGAGGCGAGTTACCTGCGGGACCACAGGGAGGAGCTGACCGAGGAGCTGGCCACGACCATCCTGCAGAAGGTAGGTGGGCCCTGGCCTCCCGCGCTGCAGCTCACACCCGGCCCAGCCCGGGGCCTCTGGGTCCACTGTGTCCGTGCCTCGCCACGTCCCCTTTTGTGCTCTGGGGGCCCGCGCAGCAGGATCGCACCCCCCGGAAAATGTACGCAGGGGGCTCGAATGTGGCCGCCTTCGTGGATGGAGCTGGTGGTAGGGGCCGGGAACTCGGCTCTGGGCAGGTGACGCACCGACTCCCCGCCCCTGGGCTCCCCCGTGCGCGCACGTGCGCGTGTGCGTGCGAGCCCTCCTCTCACACCCCTCAAATAGTCTCTTGCTGAAGCGAATGTGCAGTCGCCGCCCGCTGCCTCCTTGCCCTAAACTGCCCCTCACGTGGGTGTCCGTTACCGTCGAGAAGCCACCACCCCGAAGCTCTACGACTCTGAGCAGGAGTGTTTCCGCGGGCAGTTCTCTGACACCACCTGGGTGTGATTCCATTCAGTTCGTTTCCTTTCACGTTGGGCCTGACGCTGTCTGCTGACTCAGACCTCACACGCCAGGGCTCGGCCCCTCTAGACTGCCCCCACCTCACATCCCAGTGACGTTCCCGGAATCCCCAGCTTGCTGCCCTTCTCGCCAGCCTGCTGCCGATTCGGGGATTCCCATGGCTGCCCTCAGGCTGGATAATTTTCATAAGATTTTCTCGGCA
Source organism: Crocuta crocuta (assembly GCF_008692635.1). Classification (NCBI taxonomy): domain Eukaryota; kingdom Metazoa; phylum Chordata; class Mammalia; order Carnivora; family Hyaenidae; genus Crocuta; species Crocuta crocuta. Next base: position 503,068 of record NW_027528417.1, read on the forward strand.
AAGTGCTCTTCCCATTAGTGGTTTATCATAAGGATGTAGACGAGAAGCCGGATGAAGAGGCTCCTAGGGTAGCAAGGGACCTAGGAGGGGGTGTGCGGACCCCCAGGGCCTCCCTGCCCGCTGCACCCCCAGCCCCACCCAGCGAGTGCAGGCAGGGCCGGGTGCAGGGAGCTCCCGCCCCACCCTGGCGGCGACGGGGCAGCCGAGTCCCGTGGCCACGGTTGGCTTTCCCGGCCGCCAGCCCCCGTGTCTGTAGTCGTCCGGCTCTGAGTCACCTCATTAGCCGAACAGAGACCCTCTGCGGCAGGGACGGGGTCAGAGACCAGACACGTTCCGCTGGCCGCGGCTTCCTCCTTGCTCACGCACCTGCAGGGCCCCGTCTCGCGCTGTGGGTCGGGATCAAGTCCATGCAGCGTGGCCACTCTGGGGCCGAACGACGTGGACGAGGCCCAGGCTCGGCCCTGACCCCCATCGTTACCCGCTCCTCCTCACACGTCAGTGGCCAAAGCACGGCACACGGCCAGCCCACGGCCAAGGCGGGACGAACGTCCCCCCGTCCCGGGAGGGGCGCAGAGCCACATGGCAAAGGGCCACACGCGGGGGGCGGCGAGCAAGGCCATCTTCCCTTTGGTCTCAAAGCCACGTCCCCTGCTCATGCCACGCACAGCCACCCCACCAGACACCCAGCCCTCTCGTCCCACCCACCGCCGGGGTCACCCGCGGACCAGTCTGTCCCCGCGTGTCCAGCATGCGTCGGTGGGGCCCCGGCAGCCGTGCAGGCGGCTGGTACAGGACGCCACCAGTCCCCAGCTGTCCCAGAGCCCAGGGGGCGCCTGGAGACGGGGGTACGCCTCGCTCAGGCCCTCGAGTGCCCTGGGCGCGGCAGCTCACCGCTCTCCCGGGCTCTGGCGCCCGCTCTGCCTGGTGCACGGACACACGGACACAGCCTCCTCGCTGCCCCCTGCCCCCGAGAGGCTGGGAGCCCAGCCACCTCCGTGCAAGGGACCATCACCTCCAAATGGCTGGGCCCCACAGAGCAAGCAGGACCCAGGCGCGGGAGCCTTCCCTGGTGGCCTTGGGACCTGCCCCTTCACAGGCCCTGCCAAACCCGGGTGTGAGGCCAGAGACTCCGGCTTTGGGATGCAGCGCCAGGATGCACGGCCGGAACTGCTGACCTAACCTGTCTGAGCCAGGTTCCCCATCCGTAAACCGGGAAGAGTTGTAGAACACAGCTCTTAGTTATTCCGATGATCAGATGAGATAGAGTGTACACAGCGCCTCACAGCCTGGCAAGTGCTGGCGCTTAATAAATAGAAGCTGTTAGTGCCGTAAAAGGGTCATGTGTAAACTGTGAGGTGCTGTGGACCGTGTAGGCCCATACCTGTGGTGTTTTACCCTAAGGCAGAGCTGACACAGGTTGGTGTTCTGTTGAAAGGAAGCTCTTACGCGGCTAAAAAAGCCCCAGAGGCGACCCCAGTTACTCCACGTAGCACCCGAAGGCCCGCAGGTAACCCGGCCCTTTGTCACCCACTCCGTCCCCAGATCGTAAGAAGACAGAAGAGCAAAGGCGAGCAGCAAGTGGGAGAAGAGCCAGAGTGGCTGCGGCCCCAGAGCTGCGCGGTGGAGGCTGCGGACGGGGGCCCCGCGGCCCCCCCGGAAGGCGCCCGGGCTCCCAACAGCCTGTGGGTGAGTCCCAGGACCCCCGTGCCGGCGTCCTGCACCCACGGCCGTGCGCCGCGTTCCTGAAGGGGAGACGGGGAGAGAGAGCGCGCGCGTGTGTGCACATGCATGTGTGTAGGTGTGTGTGCGTGTGCACGTGCGCGTGTGTACATGTACACGCACGTGTGTGCATGTGTAGGTGTGCGTGCGCACCTGCGTGTGTGTACACGTGCGTGCACGTGTGTTCGTGTGTGCACATGCATGTGTAGGTGTGTGCACGTGTGCGGGCATGTGTGCGCACGTGTGCATGTGCGCGCATGCATGTGTGTAGTGCCCATGTGTGCACGTTCGTGTGTGTGCACGTGCATGCACGTGCGTGTGCGCGCGTGCATGTGTGTACACGTGTGCGTGCGTGTGCGTGCGTGTGCGTGCGTGCGGGCCAGGAGGGACAGGGGGTGGTCAGCGTGCTCGTTCCGACAAGAGTCGAGCGGTCCCGCGCGCAGAGCGGCTGAAGGGGGCCACGCGCACCCGGACGGCCTCCGCCCCTTGCCTTCCTGGACGCAGATGTGAGGAGAACTGCCCCCGGGTGGCCGCAGCCGCGTCCGGACACGGAGGGAAGTCGGGGGGGGCGGGGCGCCGCCCTTCTGTGTGTCCCCTTGGAGCCAGGCCGAGGGCCGGATGACGAGGCGGCCTTCGGGCGGCGCAGGGGTCTGGGCCCCAGCGGAGGCCACGGGGCGGCCGGGAAGGGCGGAGGCTGCGGCGGCGGTGCCAGGCCTTCCGGGTGGAGAGTCCGGGTGGAGACGGTTCTAGAAGCG
>NW_027528417.1:505836-510828 GCF_008692635.1 Crocuta crocuta
GGGCCTCACTCCCGCCGCTCCTCCCCGGGTCTCCGCGGGCCACCGGGTGCGCGTGGGGACGAGGAGCCCGGTGTGGCTCCGTCGGAGATGTGGCTTCCCTGATTTGTTCCCCTTGTCAACACGCCGTCGGCTTGTTTTACCGCGGCCGTGCGCGCCCGGCCCCACGGGGAACAAAGTGAGGAGGGGCCTGGACGCCGCCTCGGGGCCTGAGGACTCTGGCCGCCACAGCAGGACCAGCATAGGGGTCCGTGCGCGGCCGCAGGCACGCGGCGGTTGAGACGGAGACGGACTTGGGGTGCAGAGGACGGAGGGGCCCATCACCTCCAAACAGCGCGTCTCTCAGATGTTCTGCTCGCTGATGCCCGCCCTTGCGGGCTCAGGCTGCGGGGCCCAGGCTGCGTACACGGGCTCAGGCTGCGTGCACGGGCTCAGGCTGCGGGGATCAGGCTGCGTGCACGGGCTCAGGCTGTGTGCACGGGCTCAGGCTGCGTGCATGGGCTCAGGCTGCGGGGCCCAGGCTGCGTGCACGGGCTCAGGCTGCGCGCACGGGCTCAGGCTGCGCGCACGGGCTCAGGCTGCGCGCACGGGCTCAGGCTGCGTGCACGGGCTCAGGCTGCGTGCACGGGCTCAGGCTGCGTGCACGGGCTCAGGCTGCGTGCACGGGCTCAGGCTGCGGGGCCCAGGCTGCATCCCCTGCTTTGCAGGGACGCTCTGGGAAGCATTTTCTGCAAACTGGTCGCGCCAGGATTGGGGTTCTCTAGGAAGTGCGAGTCTCCGCAGCACCAGACCCGGCCGTGAGCGGAGGGGTCAGAGGCAGCCACAGGGAGCTTGGCTCTGCCTCTGGCACTTCTGGGCCTGAGATTCTAGATCTGCCCTTAACTAGGACCGTGAGAACGTGCTTACCGACTGCCTGTAAAGTAGGGATCACTAGAGAAATACGAGGGGCAAAGTCCGGTCGCTGCTGTCCAGAGGAGCCGGGAGGGTGGAAGCGACCGAGTACTGGGGCCCTGAACGCCGGGCTGGGGGGCCGGTCAGGGGACCCCTCCCTAGCGGTCACCTGACACGAAGGTTTGAAACTGGAGAGACTGGGGAGCAGTGGGAGGAAGAGCATGCCCACAGAGGGAACAGCACGCACGGAGGCTCGGAGCAGGAAGGAACTTCATGTGCTCACAGAATAGAACAGCAGCCACGTGTCAGAGAACAACAGCGATGTGAGAAGTGGATCCAGGCCGCTCTGCGCAGAGACGCGTCCCCGAAATGACACGGATCGTTCCGCTTCTTCTTGCCTTCGTTCTGCTTCGAGAACGGAGGCCACGGCATCAGCAAGGGATCTCGGCGACTTGTGAGCCGAACTCCACCGTGTTTCGGTCACAGCTGGGGTGGCAGCTGGCGTCGTGTCCCTGACCCGCCTGCTCCAATTCACAGCCCCCCCCTTCACCCCCCAGCCCAGCCCCTGCTTCAGGTCCTCCTGGGTCCCTCTCCCCGTCCCTCCCACACGCTGCCAGGCGGCATGTCCGTCTTCCCCGCCGCCATCTCCACTCACCACCGCGTGTCTCTGGCTTCCCCGCCGCCGTCTCCGCTCACCACTGCGTGTCTCTGGCCACTCACTGCATGTTGGGCCGTCCTCTTCTTTCCCCATCGGGGCCAGAAGCTCCCCTCCACCCCGACCCCATGCTGCTTCCCTGCGGCACGGAGAGACCCCACTCCCCAGAAACATGCCTCCGACACCCCCTGGTCACGTCGGTTGCCTGCAGCTCTGCACAGTGACTAACGGGCTCACAGTCTTGGGAGTCGTCATGGAAAACTTACACAATAGCAATGATTGAGAGATTGTCTGACGTCTATAGGAATGACATGTGGCCGATAGTCTTCCTTCCCATGGACTGTAAACACACAGGGCGTTCACACGTGATTCCATTAGATTACCACGATGCATCCGTTCTCCCCATTTTACAGAGCAGTAAACTGAGGCCTGGTCAGGGAACTAAGCTGGCGGAGGGGCAGGACCAGAACCCAGGTCTCCTGGCTCAGCACACTCCCTCTGCTCTGCTCTGCTCTGGTCCGTCTCCCGTCTCACTGCGAAGCCCGGGGATATGAACTTCCTGTTTCCCCAGCAGACACTCTGTGGGGCCCCTCGTTGTGCTTACTGTGCAACCGAGAAGTCACACTCCTGTCACCTGCGCCGTGTGGCACTAGATGGGCGCCGGGACCAGCCAGAGCGCGGCGGGACAGCCCGGTGCGACACAACCGCTCAGGCAAGTGCCAGCCAGAAGCAGCTTCATAGATGCGGCACCGAGGCCCCCGGGGACCCCGCTCGGGCCCTCGGCGGCTGGAGGGGCGCCGGGCACCCGGGGCGCAGGTGCACGGCGGGCACACGTCGGAGCCACACAGCACTCGCTTTCGGTTTGCCAAGTCGGACCTTCTCAGCGATCGCTTCCTCGCCTGAAGATCCGTCTTGGCCCACGCCTGACCTCTGCACAGCACGACTGTCACTTTGGCTTCCACATCAAGGCAGACAGAGCGGATGCGCTTCTGACTTATTTCTCCCGAAGCAAATGGCAGAATATGATTTATTTCTAGATTTTGATACAGACTAAGGCCGAATGGAAGTCCTCTGATTCTAAGTATCTTTTGAGTCTCTGCTGTGCGGTACTTTGCAACCTATGTGCACCTAACCCAGGGCTTCAACACTGATACACCTTAACCACCAGATCCTAGGGCCTGGCCGGGGTGAGGTCACCTACAGAGGGGATAAGATCATGAGCTGGCTCCTTTTACTGAAAACTTCATCTTTAATTTTGATGTTTTTTAAAATTTTGTTAATGTTTTACTTATTTGGGGGAGAGAGAGAGACAGAGCACAAGCAGAGAAGAGGCAGAGAGAGAGGGAGACACAGAATCTGAAGCAGCTCCAGGCTCTGAGCTGTCAGCACAGAGCCCGACGTGGGGCTCGAACCCACGAACCGCGAGATACAACCTGAGCTGAAGTCCGTCGTTCAACCGACTGAGCCACCCAGGCGCCCCATTAATTTTGATGTTTGATCAGAGAAGCCCTCTGCTGGCCTCTCCCTGGGAGCTGTCTCCATGCTGTGATTTGCAATACGTAAACAGCATATTTTTGCCAACAATATCAGAGACAGGAGTGCTTTTGTCTTTCTCCGCCCACACGTGTCCCCACGGGCGCTGCCTGAGCCCGGAAGTACGGAGACCTTCTGCGTCCGGCTGGGCCCTGGCCGGGTTTGTCCCATCAGCAGCCAGTACCATGAGCCCGGTGGTCAGTGCTCACGTTTGCCCTGGCGTTGGGCCGGCTCAGCGTCGGGCACGTCAGGGCCGTGGCCGCCTGGTGGCAGAAGGTTGATTTGTGGAGATTTAGTCACAGCCTGGACTTGAACGCTTGCCTCTGGCTTCCGGGATCCCCGTGAAGGAAGGAGAATGTGTGGATTAAGGTCTCAGCAAAACCCTATTATCCGCACCCTCGTGATGGACCATATGTAGCTCCTGGTGTGTTTTAAAGACAGCCGCGTGCTTGGAGCTTGGCAGAAACATCTGGAAGGAGAGCCCGTGCCTTACCCAGCCCTCGGTGATGAGAATCCATTGATTCTTGACTAGCTGGCTGTTTAGAAAGGTTTACAGCAAGTTTCGGTTCTTCCGGGGGCAGAGAAGCCCGCACGCCTCCGTCTGGCGCTGTCCCGTTTGGCTCCAGGCACAGTAGCAAACTACCAGGGTGAGCCTGCCAGCCCGGGCCTCGGGGCGCCTGCGGGAAACGGCCGGCCCCTCCGCTGCCCCGACCCACCGCTCCCCTCCGCGTTCCGTCCCTTCCTCCCTGTCTCCGGCCTGCTGCCTTCCTCTCTTGTCTTCAGACCGTTTGACGCGACAGCCGGGGCTTAAGCCCTGGACGGACCCCAGCCCGACTTCCCTTGGCCAGGCCCCCAAGCCCTTTCCCTCTCACCAGCACCATGGCAGGGCCCCCCTGGGGCCTCGAGCAGTGGCACGCCCAGGGGACAAGGCTCAGCCTCTCCAAACGCTCACACTCGTGGGCTGAGCAGGCGCTTTCTCCCCGCCCATGGCCTGCACTCGGCCCCCCCTCCCCTGCGGTGGCTGGTGATGAGGGCAGGGGACAGCAGCACGGACTGGTTAAGAAGCAGGCGCTAGGTTTGCCACCTCAGGTTTCTCTTACCCCTCACCGCAAGGTGGGGATGCGGTATTACTGAACCCATTTTATAGATAAGGAAACTGAGGCTAACGCTTTACCGTAAATTGCCTGAAGTCCCGCAGCTTGTGATTGGTGGGGCTGGGAGCTGAATACCTTTCTCCTGTTCCAAAGCCTTAGATCTAGCTTCTTCCTCCGTAGAGGGGGATGAGCAGACTCAGTGACCTCTAAGTCCTGGGGCGGCACAGGACACAAAGACACAAGTGAACATTCGACTTTAATTAAAATATGGGGGCGCCTGGGTGGTTAAGCAACCGACTTCAGCTCAGGTCGTGATCTCACGGTTCATGGGTTCAAGCCCCGCGTCGGGCTCTGTGTTGACAGCTCAGAGCCTGGAGCCTGTTTTAGAGTCTGTGACTCCCTCTCTCTCTGACCCTTCCCTGTTCACGCTCTCTTTCTCAGAAATAAATAAAACATTAAAAAATTTTTAATTAAAAAATTAATTAATTAAAAGGAAAAAATGCTTAACATCCAGTTCTTCCATCATCCTGGCCGCATTTCCGGGGCTCAGCAGCACCTCTGGCTGGTGGCCGCTATATTGGGGAGCACAGATGCAGAACATTCCCATCACCCCAGAGAGTGTTAGTGCACAGCATTGGTCTAGGGTTTAGACAAAGAGAAAGTGATAAATACAGGAAGTGATAGACGGAGGGGGTGGTAGACGGAGGGGGTGGTAGACGGAGGGGGTGGTAGACGGAGGGCATAAATGCAGACCTGTGCCTCGTCCCCGGCCAGAGCCTGGACACGAAGCAGGTCTTGGTGACTTTGTAGAACAGAGCACCC
>NW_027528417.1:511147-520779 GCF_008692635.1 Crocuta crocuta
GATGACTTTTTAGAACACAGCCCCCCCCCCTTACCGCCGGCTGTTCCCACCTTGGATGCTCATTGGCAGCACCCACCAGCCCCCTCCCCCCCAGTGGGGTCTGGAGTGGAGCCTGGGCATCAGTGCCCTGGACCCAGATCTGCCCAGGTGAGGCCAACAGGCTGCAGGCTCAAGGGTAGCCTTTCTCTGTCCCAGGAGGGCTCCCTGATCCCCGACCGTGAACGGCCCGGACCCGCTGTGTGACCTCAGCCCCCCTTTGCCCTGCCCCCCACCCCCGCCGCCCCCGGCTCAGGGAAGAACTATGCAGAATCCCAGAAGCGTGCAGGCCCCGTGGCGTCCGAACCGCAGAGCCCACCCCCAGGCAGACAGCTCTTGTCTGTTCTCTTGAAAGAAAGTCGACCGTGACTGTTCTCTCTTTAATTTCCTTCCTTGTCGCGGAGGTGGCCGCCAGGAGGGGGGTCAGTGCGTCCAGCTTTCCAAGCCTTAAAATGCAATATCCTAAACACGCAGGGTTTGTAATTCATTTCAGGCCTGTCTCTGGGCGCGTTTATATACAAAATTACCTTCATAACAATTGGGTGACCTTGCTGATAATCACGGTGCTGACAGCAGAGCCAGCGGCCGGTGACCGGAGCCGCCTGCCGGTCCCTTCTCTCCGCGCCTCTCTTTCCTCAGCCTGTCCTCTTGCGTGTCTGCCCCTTCCGCCCTCATATTTGCTCTCTGCTCTGAGTGACCTCAGTATAGATCCCAAGTATTTTTCCTTATTCATGATTCCAGATGGGACTTAGTGTCTCAGCCTGAGCCTAAAACTCCAAAGCAAAGCTGGCTGTCAGCTGTTACTGGTACAAGCCTTGCGCCTCGGCCGCCAAACACCTGGTACCGGAAACATTCTCTCCCTGCTTTGTGGTGCGGCCTCCGTGGGCAGAGGCCAGTTAGAAGCCACGGCCGGTGCGGGGGGGGCCTGCCCTGTTCACCGGCCTGGCCACCGTCGCTGGGTGTGCCCTTCCCAGCGCCGTGGGCAGCGCGTGACGCGAGGGAAGGGGTCCCCGAGCGGCTGCCCGAAGGCCGGGCTGAGGCGCGTTGGCCAGCCGCCCCCAGGCCTCGGCCCTGGCTCCACGCGGCACCGGGAGCACGTGGAACAGCACCAGCCCGGAACCGGACGGGCCCGAGCCAAGACGCTGCCTCTGCCCCCTGACCAGTCCTGCGCTTGGGCAAACTTCTCCACCCCAGCCCCAGTCTCCTCGCGCGAGGGAGAGAATGCACATGTTGTCCGGGCCGCGTGGCAGAGCTTAATAATCACTCTTATTTTGACTGATCTTCATGGAGTGATTTTATGTGCCAGGCCTGACGCTGATCCCTTAGCACGAGGAGACTGAGGTGCAGGACAGCTGAAGTCCCACCCAGGACCCCATAGAGCAGGGGAGGCACTGGCACGGACCCAGTTAGTGCCTGAAGGGTTGGGGCAGGCGGCTCCAAAGCTCAGGCTCTCAAGTTCATCTCTGCAAGGCTCTGCCGGCACGCTGCTGACCCTGGACCCTGGACCCTGGACCCCAGCAAGCACGCTGCTGACCCTGGACCCTGGACCCCACCAAGCACGCTGCTGTCCCTGGACCCTGGACCCTGGACCCCACCAAGCACTCTGTTGTCACTGGACCCTGGACCCCAGCAAGCACGCTGCTGACCCTGGACCCTGGACCCTGGACCCCAGCAAGCACGCTGCTGACCCTGGACCCTGGACCCCAGCAAGCACGCTGCTGTCCCTGGACCCTGGACCCCACCAAGCACGCTGCTGACCCTGGACCCCAGCAAGCACGCTGCTTTCCCTGGACCCTGGACCCTGGACCCCAGCAAGCATTCCGGGCCCTCCCTACATGCACCTGCAGACTCAGGTCAGCCCTTCCTGACATCAGCAGCCCAGCGTCTTCCATGGGCACCAGGGTAGGTAAGAGAAAGGGAAGGGAAGGGAAGCGGAGGTCACGGCTAGGAGCCAGAGAGTGGGCACAAAGGCCCGGCCTGGGTAATGAGCAAGTAAAGGACTCCCCTACTCCCATCACTTGCCAGGAGCCGGAGAGGTTGAACTAACTGGGGAGTAAAAGCGTTGTCAGGGCGCCATCTGCTGGACCAGGTGCTCATTGCAATGAATTTGCGGCAAAACCAGATGGAGTTTCCAGCCTGGCGGGAGACCTGGCCAGCAGTGCTGAGACCTGTTGAAGCCAGATCCTGGGTCTTCTGTGATCATCAGGATATAGTTCTCTTCTGTGCGAAGCAGCAGCTTCCCTGGAATAGATGTAAAAGTCCTGCGTCCCTGACTCTCATGAACGCAGATTCCACCTTCCCCGTTGGACCCAAAGGGACTTTTCATTGCTTGGTTTTGGCTTCTGTAGGTGAGGGAGCATTTTTGACCCATAGAAATGGACCCAAGCCACCTCTTAGAGACTCATACAGACATACATAAAGTACCATGCGAACCACTGCAAAATGCAACGTTAAATATCATGTTTGTCATGATGTGAACATGTATTTGGTGGTTCACAGTGAGAAGCTCACAGATATTAAAAAAGGAAGGGCAGGTATGTAAAGTCACTCATTGTGTCCCTGGCAGTAGATTGTCAGCTCCTTTAGGGCCAGACCTCCGTCTTACATCCTATAAATTCAGTCACAAATGTGTAACCAAGGATCACATGCAAAAGACCCTCCCTGCCTTCAGAGAGCCCACAGTCTTTGGAAGAACTGACAGGCTGTGATAATGACTGTAACAGAGCATGAGAGGGTCTGTGCGATTACACAGAAGGGGGGTCTTCTTGCCCGACCGTGATGGGGTGTCAGGGGGAGAAGGAGTTTGCTGTAGAAGGATTTTGTCCTTCATTTTTTTTAACGTTTATTTTTGAGAGAAGAAAGCACAAGTGGGGGAGGGGCAGAGAGAGAGGGAGACAGAGGACCTGAGAGCACAGAGCCCGACGTGGGGCTCGAACCCACAAACCGTGAGATCATGACGTAAGCCGAAGTTGGATGCTTAGCCGACTGAGCCCCCCAGGCGCCCCGTCTTCATTTTTAGTAACTTCACTTGACCATCAGCCTTGACCTCTGTTCTCTGGTAGCCGCTCATCACCCGTTAGGGATCTGACAGAATCATAGACGGCTCCCTGACGACGCATCCCCATGAAAACCTTGGTTGTGGTCAAGCGTCAGAACCATTCAAGACAGTGGGGTCAGGATCCACGCTTCCTGTGCCCTTGGAACGGGGGGAGGGGCTCACAGCTCAGCGCCACCTGTGTGTCTGTGAACGTGGCCGCCCTCCACGCCAGACCCTGCCCTCCATGACGCGAGGGAGCACGGTGGTCGGCTTCCTACTTCGCTCTCTTGCTCCCCAATTTTGCCCAAGCGGTTGGCGGGAGGAAAAGCCCAGGCACTCCTGAACAGCCGTCCTGCACCCCCCAAACCACATTCACCCCACGGCAAACACGCGCCGGCTTCCAGGTCTGTTTCAGCTCCGGTGTCACCGTCAACAGGCCGTTAACTGCCCTCGGGTGCACGCGGTCTCGGGGGCACTGGGCAAACCCCCGGTGTTCTCAGCAGAGTGCGATAAGGCACGAGGAAGCGGAGAGGAGGCCCAGGGCCCCCAGCCCAGCCTGGACTAGGGGGTTCCCACAAGCCACGGCCTGTTTGAATTGAGTGCACACAGGAAGTCAGGGCCTGGTAAGCTGGGGAGGGTAGCTCATCGGGCCCTGGGCCGGTTAACCTGAGTGTCGTATGGGAAGGCAGGTCTGAGGCCCGTCATCGCCTGTCTTCACAAGGATGGAAGGCACGTTGTGACCCCGGGTATACATCTTAGCGTTTCCAGAATTATTTTGCAAACCCGTCTTCCTCCCAGGTCAGCCTCCCCTCTGGGGGGAAGGAGAAGCAGTTTGCGATAACTCTTCCTGAACCAGAACTCGCTTGCCCCATCGTCACCAAAAAAAGTGTGCCAGATGGCCTGTGTCTGCAGACTCAGGGGTCCCGGCCGGGCCTGCAAACATGGGGGTGCTGGACCTGACCCTCGGCCGTCTCTGTGTTTGTTCTCACACTGGTTAACCATCCCGCGGGGTGAGGCTACCCGTACGATGCCTGCTTCCCAAATGCCAGCCGTGATGCTCATTGCCGTCGCCCAAACGTCCGGCACTGGCTCTGCTCTTTTTCTTTGTCCTTCGTGGATCCCTTTTTAAGCCCCTACATGTTAGGCATTTCCTGTGTGCAGGACAAGGCTCAGTGTCCGCACCTCTCTGGAAGTTAGGGCCTCTGGCCAAGGTGTGGGGGCAGAGGCGGTGGCGGAGGCCGCGCCCAGCCGAGTCCTCACCTAGCTCCAGCCGCCGCGGGGCGCTGCCCACCTGCTCTCCCAGGACACTCGCCGTTTCCTTCTAACCTTACACCTGGGTGGAGGGACACGTCCCAAGTGCAGCGTTTCTCCCTGGAAGGGAAGGCAGTGCGGCTGTTGGCGCTGAGCTCTGCCAGCAGGGGGAGACGGAGCGCCCGGCCCCGGAGGGTGCCCGGCCCCGGCAGGTGCCCGGCCCCAGCAGTAGAACTTTGTTTCCCCAGCTGGTCACAGGGGCTTGGAGGGGCTCCCCGGGTCCCTCCTCGCTGTATCAACACGGAAAGAGCAAACTCAACCGCCAGGGAAAGATCATTCCTTCATGAAATGACCAAGGGAAAAATTGGCCTCTTTCTGTTTGATGAAACTCTAAATACAGAGAACAAACTGAGGGTTGATTGGGGGGGGCACGTGGGGGATGGGCACGGAGGAGGGCACTCGCTGGGATGAGCACTGGGTGTTGTATGTAAGCGATGAGTCACGGAATCGACCCACGAAACCGAGAGCACGCTGCATACGCTTGACCATAAATTATATACATACATTATATATATGTATATATATGTGATTCTTTGTAACATTCGTAACATACGCATGTTTGTATATATGTTGTAGCCTATGCATGTGATACAGTTCAAACATGTTTCCCCCTCAGGCGTTTGAAATCTTTCCAGCACTTCTTAGGTAACAGTTTCTACCCTCTTCCCCCGCCACCTGCGGTAGCAATTATGCGGTGCTGTAGAAACTCTCAGGTTTGGGGGCCTCCAGGGGATGCTTTCCGCCGCCGCTGCCTCTCCGACACGTCCCAGGAGGCCTGGCCACCTTGCAGCAGAGCAAGCAGGGCACCGTCCCTACCGTCAGCTTTGAGGCCTCTGCCAAGGACAAGCCGGCCCGCCGATCATGCCTGCTCCGCGCCGTGTCGCGCACCAGAAAGCGCGAGGCTGTCCCCCCGGGGGCTGCCGCTCAGTTCACCCCGTCCCTCTCTTCTCTCCGCAGCGGTCCCAGTCTGCGTTCTCACTCAGCAGAGAAGATGCCCCGAAGACCGCGTCCCTGGAGGCTGCGTCGGGGCCGCCGGGGGGCCGGGCCCAGCCGCCGAGGGAGGAGGCGGCCTCGCCCATCTGGAAGAGCGTGGACAGGCTGGACGACACAGGTGCGTGGCTTAAGCAGCACGGGGCTGGCCCGAGGATCTCCGAGGTGCCGTCCGGGGGCTTCCTGGCCACCGAGTGGCCGCCCGGCTCCTCCTGCGCCGGCCCGAGTGGGCGTGTGCCCGTGTGGGGCAGCCGAGCCACCGAGTCCGAGGCCTCCAGCCCAGGGCCCACCTAGGACGTGGTCACGCTTTCCCCGCGGCCGTTTCCTGCGGGGACCGTGGGACCGGGGGCTCCTGGGCGGGGACTGCATGGCCACGCTTCAGCCCCTGTCGCACGTGGGCCGGGAGACCATGCCTCGCGCAGGCCAGAAACGCTAACCCCCCCACCTGCGCGGCACCCCAGCGCTCCACAGGGTCTAGGTCCCCGCGTGGGCTGGTTCTCTGACACCTGACACATTAGGTAGGGGCACCCTCTGTTCTCTGACACCTGACACATTAGGTAGGGGCACCCTCTGCTCTACAGGGAACCCAGACATTCGGGCGGCTCAACACAATGGTGTCATCTCACCACACACCAGCACAGTGCAGTGACCCGGCTGCGGGAGGCCTTCGGAGGCCAGAGGCTCCTGCTTTGTGGCTCCGCTCTGCTCCGTGGCCTCTGGGTCTTCTGCTCGGTCCTTCACGTGGGCCAGCGGATGGAGGAAGAGAGAACTCAGTGCCCCCGCTCCCTGACCGCCTCACAGGGATCGGCCCCCCGCTCCCTGACGGCCTCACACGGAACGGCCCCCCGCTCCCTGACCGCCTCACACGGAATGGCCCCCCGCTCCCTGACCGCCTCATAGAGAATGGTCCTCACCATTTTCATCCCCAGACCACAGGCGAGGACTGTCACCCAGCCCCGCATTGAGGCTCAAACACATCCCAACAGCGTAGCTCGGCCGTGAGAGGGGCTCTGAGGGACGGCTATCATCCCCGCCACACCTGAGGTCGGCATGCTGCCCATGCTTTCTGCTCCTTCTTCTAGAAGGTTCCCATCCCTGCACAGAGCATGAACTTAACCTCACCAGAGACTCAACATCCATGACACACAGTCCCTCATAAACCCTCAAGTCACATAATCCTTCCCAGTGAAGAGGCTCAAAGTAGCTGAGTCACTTTCCCGAAGTCACACCTCCAAAGGCTGTGAGGTGCTGGGAACCACGTGGGTAATAGGCGAGGGCCATGGGCGCCTGGTCCTGGGCCCATGACTGACTGTCCAAGTCAAGTACTCACTTCACCCTGGCACGGGCCCATTCTTTCCTCACCCGGATACACGTATGGGAGCTGGGCGCGCTGTCCTCACAGGAAGAAGCCACAAAAGGATCCTTAGCTCCCATTATATGTCGGGTGTGGAGTCCTTTTCTGAACAACCACCACAAAAATTGGCAGCAAAATAGTTGCCTTAGAAATACGCTTCTAAAGATTGTGCTATCAATTCTACTCTCTAAGGGAAAAATTGAACTGGCAGCTATTTAAACAAATTCCAGTGTTTGCCCAGGGCAAAGAACCGCCACCAATGCAGTGTTTTCTACAGTCATTCTAGAACTTTTCCAAAACAGGCCGCTTCCATGTGCACCTTGTAGTAGAACCCATGGGTACAACCTGCAGAGACTTCAGTGAAACACATGAAATGTTCTTGCTTTCTGTATATGGTTTTGGTTTTATAAGTGCATTCTTCCGTTTAAGAATTTTTTTAATGTTTATTTATTTTTGAGAGGGAGAGAGACAGAGGTGAGCAGGGGAGGGTCAGAGAGAGAGAGGGAGACACAGAATCTGAAGCAGGCTCCAGGCTCTGAGCTGTCAGCACAGAGCCCGAGGTGGGGCTCGAACCCACGAACCATGAGATCATGACCTGAGCCGAAGTTAGACGCTTAACCGACTGAGCCACTCAGGCACCTCCCACATCCTTCCATTTTAAGTAAGCTTTTCTTTCCCTTCCTCCTGCTCCCCAGCATATCTGTTCATTCATTCATATTCTTTCCTTCATTATCTCTCACCAGGGACTGAAAGTTCCCACAGAGAAGGGACTCTAAAAATTCCACAAGGCATATGAGGATGTCATATAATAGATCTTCAATAAACAGTCATAACTAACTTTTTAAAATCCTCTACATTGTACAGGGTCCATCTGCAGGCACTATTTCATTCACTCCCCCAGGGTCATTATCTTGTGAGGGACAGTGAGGGTGAACGACTTGTTCAAGATCTCACAGCTAATGTGGCCAAACCCACACACCACGGCCTCAGCTTTGCAGGCTCTTTCAACGACTGCATGATAATAAGTGTCCCCCTCCCCCGCTCCATAAAACCAAACAGATAACAGCAACAACAAAGAGCCTTTCAAAATCCACATGTAACACACGGATACATTAGAAGATACTCTGAAAACTTCTGGCAAAGACTCCGTTTCATGAAATAGTTGCCTGCTGAATTATGACATTCCAAATAAATTTGGAAAATATTTGAATTTTCAAAATGTGACTTTTTTTTTACCTAATTTTCTGTAAAATAAAGCACCCATATTGTAATTTATCAGTTGTATGTAAACAAAATTTAGGGCCGCCTGGGTGGCTCAGTCAGTTAAATGTCTGACTTCGGCTCAGGTCATGATCTCACGGTTCATGGGTTCGAGCCCTGCATCAGGCTCTTGCTGACAGCTCAGATCCTGGAGCTGCTTCCGATTCTGTGTCTCCTCCTCTCTCTCTCTGCCCCTCCCCTGCTTGTGCTCTGTGTTTTTCTCTCTTAACAATGAATAAACGTTAAAAAATTTAAAAACATAATTTAGTTCAACAATATCACACACAAGACTTCATACTCAAAAAATCCATGCATCCCTCAGGATGGAGATTTAAAATTCCAAGCACAGAAAGCACTTAATGTAGAAAACTGCTGGGTTTTCTGCGGAATGTTCAGCCTTGACATGCAGAGGTGTCCAGGCAACCCCAGAGCCGTTGAGGGACGTCTGATATGTTTAGCGGGAAGTAGATTGTCCCCAGGGGCATTGCCCCATCTCAGCAGAGCAGAAGTGGAGACCAGCGGAGACCCAGAGGTGGACGGCATCGGAGGTTAATGTCCACGGGGGTATTTTCAGCATTTCTGTTTGTGCCTCAGGGGCAGGTTGCCTCCAGAGCGTACTAATCCGCGGTTGGGGTCAGCCGTAGGGGTGCCGTGGGCTGAGTAAACCACAGCTGGTCCACTTTGAGCCTTGGCAGTGCTGACAGTCTGTGGGGTCTCTCTTAACATGTTTTCCCCTTCTCGGCCTTGACCGATCGTCCTCTGTACGCACAGCGTGTGATCGGTGCTGGGAAACAACGGCCAGGGGACGGCCCCTGCTCTCGGGTCGCTGCCTGGCGATGTGGGGAGAGGACGGAGGGGCGCAGGATGCCCAGTGTGCACTCCCGGAGGACTAAGCGAATGTGGCCCCGGAGCCCAGGCGCGGCTTTGGGGGCTCCAGCCACGCAGCCCACAGCCAGGTTTTCCTGGGGTTGGGCATTCAGGGGCCCGCTGTGCTGTCGCCGAGATAAAAACTGGTCACCTTCCAGCTTCCTCAGAGGAACGCGGGAAATGGGATTGTAAAAGGCAGAAGAGAGGAGCCAGCAGCCAGCCAGAGGGTGGGNGAGCCCGACACAGCGGCCTTCTCAGGGCTGTCTGTCAGGCCCCAGGAGAGGCTGCAGGCGGCAGGGCTCCCTGACTGGCACAAGAGCAGTCTTGCGCCTGCAGCCTGTGGGTGCCCGTGTTCCCTAACAAGTCGTCTATACAAGCCCAAGACAGGTTCCAGAACTGCTCGGGGCCTGGAGGTGGGGCAGCCAAGAAGACACAACCTGTGGTCGGGGTTGAGGCAGGGCAGGGGTGAGGGGTGGACATCTCAGAAAACAAACTCCAGTGTAGTTGCAGATGGGCGTCATCTCATTTAATCCGCACACCCAGCGGCGAGCTATGAGCTGCAGCAAGGCCGAGAGGCTCTCGCGCTTTCTGCCCAGGCCCCCTGACTCCACGGCCTCCGCTCTTCCCTCTGCGCCAGAGCGGCCTGGAGAGGCAGCAGGTGCAGCCCCAGCCGCAGGGACCGCAGGGAGGAGGGCGCGGTCATGGTCATGGGCGCGGTCAAGGTCAGGGGCGCGATCCGCCAGATCACAGATGGGGTCATGGAATGGGCCGGACAGG
>NW_027528417.1:521085-547694 GCF_008692635.1 Crocuta crocuta
GGGGAGGGGGCGGGGCCCGGGAGGGGGGAGGAGCCTGGCAAGGATGAGAACTGCTCTAGGAAAAGGAGGGCGCAGGAGATGAGGTTCTTGAGGGGTCCCCGCAGCTCTGCCACGTGGAGACGGTGGGGGTGGCCCCCAAAGATGGAGGGCCCTCGCGTCCAGGGCGCCAGGCTCCGGTCCCGCTGGGTCGGAGTCCTCCCGGCGGGGAGTCCCGCCCGCGCGCAGGTCCCGGCCCAGCAGAGCGTGCAAGCTCGGGTCCAAAGCCCCGGGACCGGCGCCCCATCCCCAGGGGGCCCAGGAGGGCTCCTCAGGGAGGACGGCCTCTGCCGGCCATTGCTGTGCCCGAGGCCCGAGGGCCCCGCCAGGTGCCGATGGCTGAGGGGGACCAGGTCGTCGTCCTCACTCCCGGGCACACGGGCAGGACACGCTGTCCTCGGCAAAAGTAAAACAAAGCAACTGTCACCCCCTGGCGTGCAGATCCGCCCCTGGGGGCCCGGCCACCGCCGTCACAGATGCGCTGAGCAGAAGTGAGCCCCGTTGAGGGCCGGTCCAGACCATGACCCCGAACTGAGGACCCCTTCCCTGAACAGGGCCTCCCGCTGACCCAGGGCTCCCACGCCCCGGTCTCCAGGGCTGCTTTGGAGAGGATGCCCCGCACCCCGACTCCACCCGTTACAGGCTCTGTGCCCTTTGACAAGTTACGTGACTCTGCTCACCTTCGTTCCCCTTCTTTAACATAAGATTGGAAACACCAGCTTCTTTCTCCCTCAGATCCCTTCCAGAATGAGCTGTGTGCCTCGAGTTGAAAATAAACTTACATGCTGAGCAGAAACAAGCGCTCACTCCTCCACGACTCACACAGAACACCTCCGGCACCAGATGTGTGGGGTTTTCCCTTATCAACCGACTCTCTGGCAGCGGCTGGGTGTCCTGCAATTCCACGCTGGCCCCGGCTCCCTGGAGCGAGCTCCAGGCCGCAGGGTCAAGGGCTCAGGACTGCGTGCCTTCAGGGTCAAGGGCTCAGGACTGCGTGCCTTCAGATACTAGTTCCAAGTCCCAAGTCATTCACTTTTGACGAACCAGCTATACTCAGGGTCCCCACGACCCCCTCCTGAGGTTCAATAATTTGCTGGAGCAGCTCAGCTCACAGAACTCAGGGAGATCCTTAGGTTCACCAGTTCGTTATATGATAAAGGAAACAGATGAACAACCCGGTGAATAGGTATGTAGGCTGAGGCCGTGGAGGGTCCTGAGCACCAAGGAGTCAGGCTGTGCCACTCTAGGCACATGGTCATGCCTCCCGGGAAGCTCTCGAACCCCATACTTCAGGGACTCTTACGGAGGCCCCATCATGTAGGCACAATCGATTATTAACTCATTTCCCAGCCCCTCTTCTTCTCTAGAGGATGGGGGAGGGGCTGAAAGTCGTAAGTTTCTAATCATGGCTTGGTTTTTCTGGTGGCCAGTCCCATCCTGGAGTCCCCCAGAGTCACATTAGAATAAAAAATGTTCCTATCACCCAGGAAATTCCAAGGGACTTAATTTAGGAGCCTTGTGTCAGGAGCTGGGGTCAGAGACCAAATACCAGCAGGCGCCCAGGACAGAGTCTCTGTGTGTGTGTGTGTGTGTGTGTGTGTGTGTGTGCGTGTGTGCGCGCGCGTGTGTGTGTGCGTGCGCGCGCGCACCAAGGGTAGGCAGGCTGCGTTAACCTTGAGGGAGGCCGGGGAGGGTGATGGAGTCGTCCCCCATGCAGCCAGGGGAAACCATGGCCCAAGGGCAGGCAGCCAGACCCGGGGTTGCCCACAGCCCTCCCTTCACCCCTTCTGTGCCCCGCCAGCCGAGGGCAGGGGAGGGGCCGTGCCTAGGAGAGAGGTGACCATCCACCCGGGTAGATGTGCAGCAGGAGCCCAATCTCCGAGTGCCTCCCGTCTGTGGGGCAGCGGGACCTGCAAGGCCTCAGGGACTTCCCAGGGACCGTCACCTCCGCCTGCCGAGGAGGTGTGCCCTGGAGGACTTCCTGGAGGCCGCTGCTCCTCGCAGGCTGGTCGTGGGGAAGACAGATCGCGGCCTCGCCTTGCTGTGGGGCGCTAACCCTCTCTGCCTCCCCTCTCCTCCCACCCACAGGCCTGGCCGCCGTTTTGCAGAGCCCCGACGGGAACTGGGTGGCCCTGGGAGACGGCGCTGGGCCACTCCCCCGCCTGCTGGCCAAACCGAAGAGCGGCGCGTTCCAGGCCCTGGAAGCAGCCTCCGGCGCGGCCTCTGCCTACGAGGAGATGGGCTCCGACAGCGAGGAGGACTTTGACTGGAGCGAGGCCTTGAGCACCCTGTGCCCGCGGCCCCGGGGCCCGGCCAGCAACCCCCAGCCGCAGCCCACACAGGCCCAGGGTGCGGACCAAGGCCCCTCAGCCACCTCGGCCTCCTCGGGGCTCTCCCCCAACCCCGAGGCCATGTGCTCTGACTCGGAGACCTCCTCAGCGGGCTCCTGGCGGGAAGGTGGGCGCCGGGCCAGGCTGTCCTGGCTGCAGAGGAAGGCCCCCGGGGACCCCGCCGCGGAGAAGATGCGCCTGCAGGGAGAGCTGGACGTGAACTTCAACCCCCAGGCGGCCAGCAGGGAGACCTCGGACAGCAGTGAGCCCGAGGGGGTGCCCCCGGCTGCCGACCGGAAGGCCAGGAGGGGCAGAAGGGCCCGTGTGGGCTCGGAAGAGCCAAGCGAGGAATTGTCTTCTCCCAGCGCCCATTACCAAGGGCTGGCTGCGCATCAGGTAATAAAACCGGGCGCGTGCAGGCGCACGCACACACTTCTCGGCAAGGTGTGCCCTCTCTACCCTCCTGGTGCAAAGGCCTGGGTTTATAGTTCACGGACCCGGATTCTCGCCTTGGTTTGCTGCTAGGTAGTGGTCTAGACAGCCCACATCACCCCTCGGGCTCACGGCCTCCTCTCTGGAGATGAGCGCTTACAGGTCAAAGTGGGCTTGCAGTGATGCCCCAGGAACAAGTCGGGAATGCAGAGTCTCAGGCCCCGCCCCCCTCAACCCTGGGCCTGCGGTCCAAGGGGCGTGCGGATCCAGTTCTCCTGGTGATGCAGCGTGAGGGCCATGGCCTGGGGTCTGGAGTCAGGCGGCCTGGCTTCAAATCCAGCTGTTGACCTTGGGCGAGGGCTCAGGTCCTTCCTCTGTAAATGTAGATGATGTTACAGCCCATTTTCAAAGAACGGTTGTGATGTGTGCGTGAGGTAAGGTGCATAGGGAACTAAAGCTCCATCCTAGGCACGGTATGGGGGTCATGAAATGTGATTTCAGTAGGGTAACTGAGGGCGCAGTTTACTCACATTCTGCGGTTCTTCCGTCCACCTCACACCCCCGCCCGGGCTCCTCAGAGGCTTGTCTGAGGTAAGTTTACCTTGTCACAGGTAAGTTCCTGAGCCTCCTTTGAGACTGCGTGAGGTATGGCTCTCTTCATAGAAAAATGCACCCGTACACACACACACACACACAAATATACACACACAAATGTACACACAAATACACACACAAAAATATAAACACATATACACGCACATACACATACACACATACACACAAATATACACACAAATACACATATACACACACGAATATACACACACACAAATATACATACAAATACACATACATACAAATACACACATACACATACACAAATATGCAAATATACACATATATACACACACATATACACAAATACACACACATATATACACAAATACACATACACAAATACAAATATTCACACAGATACATACACACATACGCATACACACACACACATACGCATACACACATGCGCTCACATCACTTTACTTACAACCTCAGGTAGTTCGTGGACCCCCAGCCAGACTGATTTGTGTTCTCTAAACACACCTGCTCGCTCGCACCTCTGTGCCGTGACCACACCGTGCCCTTGCCCTGCCCTGCCTCTTCCCGGTGAAGCACATCCCGGCCAGCTGAATGTGGAACTTTGTGGAGCCCACGCTAAACTCAGTATTTTCTAAACTCGAAAGTTTAGAAATTCTCCAGTGCAGCCTGGAGAATTTAAATGGCCTCGTGTGAGCAGAGGATTGCATTTGAAACTGAGAGTCTAGTGGAAGAATCTAGATCATTGCCCCTGCCTTCTGCAGGCGCACATCACCGTCAGCCTGGCGTTCTACGCTCCTGGAGAAGCATCCCCGCTCCTGGGACCTCGCTGCATGCCCGGTGGTACTCAGCCCCCCAGCCCTGCGTTCCTAGCTCGGGTCTGACCAGACGCAGGCTCTGAGTCGCGGATTTGGATGTAGGGTTGGGGGGAGGAGATCACGGGAACCCCAAGAGTGAGCCGGGGTGTCGGGAAAGGCCTCTTGGGGAGCACTGTGGAGAAGTGGGGCTGAAGGCCCCAGCAGGGACGACCGAGAAGCCACGTGGGGCGCCCCTCCCACGCCAGGAACATCTATCCACAGCCCCCCACGCCCCATTGTAGAGAGCGGCCCACCCAAGAGAGCATTAACTCCACACACAACCCGTTTGCAGAGACATCCTTCCGGCGGAGGAGAGGGAGGCCCAGGCCTGAGCAGGGAAACCGTCAGTGGGCCACGGACTACCCCTCGGGACCTCAGGCGACTCAGCTAGCTCGAGGGGCCGCAGGCTGGGCCACCACCCGGGCCTGCGACCGTGCCCTCTTGGGAATATGGGCCAGACCCCTGCTCCCCAGGCCCCGTGAGGATCGCTGTAGACTCCGAGGCCCTCAGGTCACAGAACCTGGGCGGGTCCTGCCTGAGCGCTAATGGGTTGCCTAGGAAACACCCTTTCTTTGCTCCGAGGTCCCGCGTGCCCCTCTGTAAAACAGGACCCCGTACAGATCTGCGTGTGGGACTGTTGTGATCAGAGACTAGACCCAGTTCTGTGGACGTGAGCCGTTGGGACCTGGCTCAGGTGGGCACGGTGTGACAGAGCCTTTGGCTGGCGCGCCTGAGGGGTATTCTAGACTCACGCGCCCGCACGCAATGCCATGTAGCCGCAGCGTCTGGCTGCCTGAGCTTCCTATTTATCCTGAAGTGGCTCGAAAGTTGTCGTCTGGGGGCAGGAGAGCGCTGGGACCCGCATGGCTTCTGCCTGCGTGCAGTGTCCCGCCCTCCCCAGTAGGTGGCAGTGGGGTTGCACCAGCAGACTTCAAACCCGGCCCTCCTAAGGCGTCTTCCTCTTTCCTAGGGCAACTCTCTTCTCTCTTCCCAAAAAAAAAAAAATTAAAAAATTAATTAATTAAACACACACACACACACACACACACACACACACCTCCAACCTGAGGGTTGCATGGATTTTTTGAAAAAAGTATGAAATCTTTTGTACACATGTATGTACATATGTATATATGTATGTATAGGATTTTTAACTGTTTGCATGCTTTTTACCTATGCAAACTTCACGTAAAACCTGTGAGCGTACAGATGCGGTGCTCTTGACCGCAGCCAAGCCCCTGCCGTGTCCCGCAGAACAACTGAACCTAAGTTTGCGCATCAGCACACACGTAGCACGTTTAGGAATACAGTCTGGAAAGGAATCTGGATTTCAGCAAAGGCGGCCTTTCCTCTCCATGGCCTCCCGTCTCCTGCTGTCACAGAGACAGAAATGTCAGCGTACATCCCCAGGCAGGGCCTGGTGGGCAGCCTGGGGGAGGCAGCAGTGTGTCCGGCGTGCGAGCGGGAAGTGTGCACTTCCTGTAGCGAATTTTAAAACAATAATAAGTTCAGTAAAAGTCAGCCTTTTTATTGCCACCTTGCACCACACCGGGTCAGTTCTGAGCAGCGCACGTTATGGTTAGGCCTTCAGTGCCTCTGCTCTCTGCTTTTCCAGATGGTATGTGGTAAGATCTCACCTTATTTTTTTCACGTTAAGCATTTGTCACAAAATCATTCTTAAATAATTCATCCTGTATCTGCTGGCCTCAGGTGCCCCCTTCAACATACATTAACCTTCTTTTATTTCCACGAGCCTGGTTTCCTTATGCTCTGTTTTCTTCCACTGACGCGGAAGGTCCCATTCATGTACAAATGCAACTTTATTTTAACTGTAATCACTTCATAATGTACTTTGTATCTGGTACGTGATTTCCCTCCGTGGTGTTTTTTGTTGAGGATATTTTATAAAGTGTCTCAACTTGTCTCTATCCTTTACTCACATAAATGATTTTCTTAATTTATTATAGTTTATTGTCAGGTTGGTTTCCATATGACACCCAGTGCTCATCCCCACAAGTGCCCTCCCCCATGCCCATCACCCCCTTTCCCTCCCCCCACCCCATCAGTCCTCAGTTTGTTCTCAATATTTAAGAGTCTCTTAATCATTTGCCTCCCTCCCCTTAACTATTTTTCCCCTTCCCCTCCCTGTTAAGTTCCTCCTAATCCTCCTATACGTGCAAACATATGGTGTCTGTCCTTCTCTGCCTGACTTATTTCGCTCCGCATAACACCCTCAAAGTCCATCCATGTTGCTACACAAGGCCAGATGCCATTCTTTCTCATTGCCATGGAGTATTCCATGGTATAGATAAACCACATCTTGATCCATTCGTCCGTTGGTGGACACTTAGGCTCTTTCCATGATTTGGTTATTGTTGAAAGTGCTGCTGTGAACATTGGGTTACATCACATAAATGGTTTCTTACAATCTTCTCTTCAAGTTGAAGGAAATTCCAAGTTTTGATTCGATTGCTCCAAATGCATTTATCTCTTTGGGGAAAATGTGTGTCTGCATATGACTGACGCTCTCCTCCCATCGGTGCCCTTCGCATCTTCATTCACTCACTCTCTGTCAAGTTTTAGAGTTTTTTTTCAAAGCCCTCCTCTTTTTGTGAAGAAGTTCTTAAGTATGTCATACATTTTATTGACATTGTGGGTAAGATCTCTTTTTTATAGGTTTATTTATTCTTAAGAGACAGAGCATGAGTAGGGAGGGGCAGAGAGAGAGGGGGACACAGAACCTGAAGCAGCTCCAGGCTCTAAACTGTCAGCCCAGAGCCCGGTGCAGGACTCGAACTCAGGACCCCTGAGCTGAAGTCGGACGCTTAAGCGACTGAGCCACTTGGGCTCCCTTAAGATCTCTCTTTTATCCATTCCCTATTCTAATTGATTTCCATTGGTGTATAGAACACTATTGATTTTATATTTATAATTTTATAACTTAGCCCTAATAAATTCTTAGTCCCAATAGTCTTTCACATGATTCTTTTAGCTGTTCCTGGTAGATCATCATCTTGTCCACAAGGAAGGACATTTTTTATGGTTTTCTTCACGCTTTACACTTACTTCTCTTGCTCGTATGATGCCCGGCGACCATCTGTGTGCTACACTATGAAGCAGTCGTGACAGCCAGCATTTGGTGTCTGCCTTGCTCTGGTCCTTGGTCACCTGCTTCCGGTGGTGACTCCTTAATGTTTAGTAGGTCTGGTTTAGTATGTTACCTCCTATACCTTTAGTAGACATTCCAGAACAAAGAACCATCTATTTCTGATTCCCTAAGTGATGTAAATCAGGGATGTGAGCTTTATCAACTGCTTCCTGCCATCTCTCAAAATGATCCTATGGTTTTTCTTCTGTTGATGTTTGTAAATCACATTAGTAGATTGCTTCATCCTAAACGTCTTTTCATTTGCTGCATAAATCTTCCTGGATCCTGATTCCTTTCTGCAAAAGCTAGTTTCTATTTGCAGGTTTCCATTTTCATGCCATCTTGTTCAGCTTTACTATCAAGTTATACTAATGACTTGGCAAGGTTTCTCTGTTGTTTACTCTTTTCTAGAACACTTTATATGTCATGGTAATTTTCTAAAAGTTTGAAAGAATTCACCTACAGAGCTATCCAGGTATGCCCCACTGAGAGGCAGCTTTAGAGGTGAATTTTATATGTGAAATGTTTTATATATTTGAATAGGTAGAAAATACGTATTGGAAATAAATCAGAAAACAAGAAAGTAAAATGAAAATATTAATTGATATAAAAGCAAAAACAAAAAAAACCTTTTGAGATCAATTAATAAAATGATAATCTGGCTCACATACATATGTGTATATATGTGTGTGTGTGTATTCATTATATATAATGTAATATATAGTGTGTGTATACAAGTATACATATACATATACATAATTTCCCTCAAGTGCAGCTTTGTTCATGTCCCATAGGCAATGTAGTGAACCCCTTATCAAAATTTTGTAAGTAAATTATCATTTCCGACGTGAATCTTTTTAATCAAAATTAAGAGGTACTCAGAAAAGTAGATAACTTTCTGGTTTGTTTTGCTTTGTTTTTGTTGCCAATTTTTAGTGTTACAGCATTGTGAGCAATAAATACGGCTTACGTCATTTTGCCATTGGGATTTCCTTGGTGACCCAGCACGTGGCCAGTTTTTGTGACTGTTTCATGTGTGTGTTTGAAAAGAACACACATTCTCTGTTGAGTTCAGACTCCACGTACACTCGCACAGTGTTGTGCACGTCAGCGGGGTAGACAAGGTCCTGCCTCAGAAGCTCATGTTCCTTTGCCTTCATGTCCGTCAGGCTTCATTCCCCTAACTCCCCACTCTTTTCTACGGCTGTCGTCCTGCTTCTGTGGTTTTCTTACTTTCTGTCTCTTCGGACTCCGGCGACTTCCTGGAAGACAGGATAGCATGTGTGGGAGGCCCCACTCCCTGCGGGACCCCAGCCCTCGCCAGCCCCGATCAGCACGTAGGGAGAGCCAGCCAGGGGCAGGGGTCCTGTCCCACATCCTCTCACTGCATCCCCAGCCTCCAGCCTCACCTCACTTGTGCCTCAGCACCGGGAGTCGCTCCGTTCTCGGTTACCATAGACTGCTAGGTGCATTCCCCGACCTCCAGAACCCCAACCCCCGATGTCCGCCGATGGATGAGATCGCGCGTCAGAATCTCTTTCCCTCCAAAGCCCTGCAACAGGCATTTCACCGTCTCTTGACTTGGAGTGAATTGACACCTGAAGATGCCCTAATTCTTTCCTTTACACGCAATGGTTTCCTCTTCTCTTAGACCATTTGTTTGATTTGCCATAATCTTTAAAGAGCAAACATTTCGCCCAAATGGTAGTGTGTTCTCATTTCATGCTATTGGACATAATACAAGGAGCTCTTTTCTGCACACTTAGGTATTTTCCCAACCCTAATGTTTTCTTCTGTCATTTTGACTCTTCCTTCTTCCAGGCCACCTGTAATTCTTATGCTGGATCTTGGTTCTCTGTCTTCCATGTCTGCAGTCTTCTCTTATTGTTTTCCCCTTCTCCTGCTGATCTTGTTCCCAGCCTCTGGAATACCTGCCCAAATTTGTCCTCACATCAGTCATTTGTGTTCCCAGGATTAACTCTCCTGTTACCATCGTCAGATGTGAGTTCTAATCCTGATGCCACGCTTGCAATCTTTCTGGGTCTTTTGTATCAGCAGTCTCCCCATTTTATCTCATGCGACAGCCTTGCCTTTTAGTCTGAGTGTTTAGCCCTCATAACTTTCTATACCTCTTCATTGAGACTCTGTATTATTAGGCCTGAATGAAAACACAAAACCACTATCGGACATTGTGTCCTACTTGTTAGTAAAATTTATGTGATGCCTTTGTCAAGCTAGCTTTTGTTTCCTTTGCTCTGCAGTATTTTTCCTTAAGTTCCGTGTTAACTTTTTTCTATTAGTCATGGTTAAATGAGAGTAATGCTTCTCCACCCCAGTGTTTACCAGTATCTAGCATGCTCAAACCACTTCCCCTCTGCCAGCGTAAGATAGGACCTTTCTCTCACTCTCATTGTCTTGCTTTATGTTCTTTGAACAAATGGCTACGAGCCTACAGTATGTATACGTATGTTGAATGAGTGGATGGATGGAAAAGAACAATAATCATTCTATGTTTCTACATGGTTTTATAGTCTCTGCCCTGGGCGCTTTATATTTCCTGACCATACCTCCTGGGAGGCAGCATGGTACCATGGTGAGTTCTTTCCTCTGCCCACCTGAATGTTTGGGGGCAGATACTGTCTAAGTAGTTATAAAACAAGAAGGAAGTAAGAGGGCTAGAAGTAGGGCTTATCTCTGGGTGTTTCAAATGGCCCAACACCACAACAAAGGGCTCGAATAATGTGCTTTTGTTGGTTTGGTGATTGTTTTATCTTACTACTTTATTTTGTTTTATTTTATTTTATTTTATTTTATTTTTTTATTTATTGAGAGCATTTATCTTATATTCTGAAGCAGGGCTTGAGATGAGGAGGGCATGAGGGGAGGACCAGCAATTATCCTGACCACCTGGGAGATGAGAGTGGACAGGTCCCCACAGACTTTTTTTTCTTTTCAGTTCCTTTCCCTGGGCTTTGTGCTTAGTGAAAATTGTTCCCATCCATTTACTAGTAACAAGCTGCCTTCCATTCCTTTTTGGTTATGTAAGTTTTCACCTTTATCTGTATCTTCCCACACAGTTCTGATGGAAACTTTGGAGAGGTTGTAGAATGGCGTTTGCCACATGCCATTTTAAAATGGAAACCGGCTAATTAATTTTTCGTTGATTGAGACATCAGGGCTGCAGGGGGCTGCTATTTTCAGTTTCCTCTGGCGTTTCACTTTGTGTCGTGCTCATTAGTGGAAGTTGGTTCCTTGGGGGAAATCTGCCCCCTTGTCTAGCATGCTGGATCCCAATTATTCTTAAAAGGCATTTTAAGAATCTTGCCACATTGAGAAGCCAGTCATTCTTTATAACCAACAATCAGTAAATATTCTTTTATGTTGTGCCTTGCTACAGAAAGAACTTAAAGTGGTTTATATCAATGTAAACACAAGAGAATAAAATGAAAATATAAGAAAAGTAGGGCAAAGGGGAAATCAGGATAGGAAAAACAAATGAAGCCAGGAGGCATGTTAGTTCCCAATATGGATGCAGTGAGGTCCTAATCACCGGCCAGCAGTCCCAAAAATTTGGCTCTGAGCTTTCCAGAAGACAATAGGAAGAGAATGATGTGAGCAGCTTGCTGAGTCATGGAAACCATATTAGAACAGCGAATCCATTCCTGAAAGCCTGCTGCTCCTGGGGCTGGGATCCCTGAGAATTTATCCCCTGGGTCCCCATGGAGAGAACGCGGAACGTGTCAGCCTCCGCTGTAAATGCTCCGAACAAGCGCACACGTTGTCACTCAGCGTGGATCAGTGCGTCACCACGGCACAGTCCCGTCAAGTCCGTCTGTCAGGGGCCAAATACACCGACCTCTGCTGGTCCAGGTTCCTCGGGATTCAGCCTGGGGTACGTGGAGGAGTGGGTGTCTGCCTCCCCACGGCCTGGCTCGTGAGTGTCTTAAGTTCCGAATCCAAGGGGACGCTCTCGGACAAGTGCTGGCGAGACCACGGGCTTGGGGGGTATTGTGACAGCCCCTGCACCCCCAGAGCACCGAGGCAGCCAACAGGTGCGCCTCCCTCTGAGTGCGCCGAGGGAGCATCCCCCAAGCAAGCCCTTCAATCTGCTCCAGTTGAATTTGAATTTCCTCCGGTACACAGACCGAAGAGTGGTAACCCCCACACCCTGCACCCAATTCTCCACCACCAATATTCTTTTTTTTTTAATATTTTATTTTTTTTAAGTAGGCTCCACACCCAGCTGGTGTGGGCTCAACCCCAGATCAAGAGTTGCACACTCTACCAACCAAGCCAGCCAGGCGCCCCTTCCCCATTGATTTTCAGATGTTCTAAGGCAGGGAATTTTGCCTGAAATGCAAACTTAAGGAGAAGATAATATGTAATATGACTGAAAGCAGAATGGCTCTGAGATAGGTCTGCCCTTGCCCCTTACTCCCGCCTACACCACAGCCTAAGCACATACAAATAATCACCAGGAAACAGTTTTGAGTGGGTGTGACCAATACCCCCTCAACTGAAGAAAAATCTTAAGTCGGGTATCTGTCAAGTGATGCCCCTTGAACATGAGGACTGCTGAGTGTGCTCTCCAGGGTAGCCTCACTGCAGAGAACAGGTCTAGAAAACAAAGAGAAATGCTTGCTGAATAATGGTAATTCTTTTTTTTTTTTTTAATTTATTTATTGTTGAGGGACAGAGAGAAACAGAGCATGAGCAGGGGAGGGGCAGAGAGAGGGAGACACAGAATCTGAAACAGGCTGCAGGCTCTGAGCTGTCAGCACAGAACCTGACTTGGGGCTCGAACTCACAAACCGTAAGATCATGACCTGAGCTGAAGTCAGATGCTCAACCGACTGAGCCACCCAGGTGCCCCTAACGGTGATTCTTAAATACGATCGTGTGTCATAGGCTCTATTGAGAACGTGATGAAAATGAGCTTTTCTCCCCATTGCGTGTGTTACATGGGGCAGCAGTGGGCCGGCGGGGGTGGGGGGCAGTGGTGCATAAACACAGTCCCTCAAAGGTTTACACTCAATGTCAAAGAGGTTTTGGAGCAGGAGCTTCTCGGAGGCTCCACAGACTGGGTTAGAAGTCCTGCTGGGTAGGATTTTTAATCAGGAGTCCTGATTTATTGGACATTAAGGATCATCCACCAAAAATAATGACATTAGTTTTGCAATAAGGTAAATTATAGTCTTTATTTGGGGCAGATATTAAATACCAGGGCTAATTATCAGTTAAGCCCTTTCCTTCTTTGCGCAATCAAACCTCGTTAACTCCACAGAGAAAATGTTGAGCTCTCTATTCCGGATGGCTTGGACCTGAACCTAGCTCACTCAGAATCGATAGCAAGTCTTAGACACCAATGAAAAGAAGGGGATCTGGAACATACCTCAGCTGCTGTACCCCAGTCCCTGCCCTGAATGTCCTCACTTTTAGGAGAATTTTCCTAATGATTCTGACTTGCATGTGGGCATTCAGGTCCAAGTCTAAATGGCCATCAAAATCCAGAGGTCACATAACTTAAGTCTCCACTCAATTCCAATGCAGAGTCAAAGAAAAAAAAAAACAAACAACAGATGAAATCCACTGTTAATGATGCTTTATTCCTAACAGGTTTCTCTACAAAGTGATAAACTAATCGTGGTCAGAATGAAAATAATTGTGTCTCAAATGCCTGTTCTTTGAGTAAATATTGACCTGAGAGGCCCAGGCTAGTGATTTCCTAGCTACTTTATATGGGACTGCAGTAATGGGACTTATTCTGGTGAATAAGTACCTGCCCTTTCAGTAGAGGGCATAGTCTAATTCTGTCAGGGAGGAGAGTATAAGGAGAGGAACATGGATGAGCGGCAGAGCCCATCAGTCGGGGAATGATTTTTTGTTCTGGGAGAGAGAGATGTGCCCCAGATTAGATTAAGGTCTAATTCATTTGGGTTTTTTGGTTTTTTTTTTTTTAATTTTTTTTTTTTTTTTTTTTTTGGAGAAAGAGAGAGAGTGTGAGTGCGAGAGAGGCAGAGAGAGAGGGAGACAGAATCTGAGGCAGGCTCCAGGCTCCGAGCTGTTAGCACAGAGCCCGACGTGGGGCTCGAACCCATCAACCATTAGATCATGACCTGAGCCAAAGTCAGACAACCGACTGAGCCACCCAGGTGCCCCTTGTTCATGTGTTTTTAAATCGTTTTTATAACATTTAAGACTCAGAAAACAGCCTGGGATCCACACAGGACAATGGATGTGTCATTGTAAAAGCTAAAATTAAACCTTCCAGATCGGTATCTAGGTGCTAAGTTTTCACAACCTCCTTTAGCAAATGCATCCGCAACAGCTGGCGCCCGCATCTGCCTTCCGGACGGTTCCGCCGGCCAAACCCAGGTCCTTCCGTGTGAAGGAGTTCTCGCCGAGGCAGAAAGAAAGAGATTTTCGTGTTCAATTTGATAAGATTACAGGTGATTCATTCCCATTTTCACCATGTTAGTTGGCCCAGGGTTTGGTGTGTATCTGTGTATGTGTCCTTATCACAGCAGGTAGGAGACAAATAAATGCCGCAGTCACCGGGGCACAGCGTATGACTAAAGCTGGATTTGGGCTGGTGACGATACTTGGGGAGAGGACACACCTCTGCCTTACGGCACCAGAGACGAAATTGTCTCAGAAGACACAGGTCAGCGGGGGAGCCAGTCCCGAGGCTCATTCTCTCTTCTCTGGCTTTGGGACAGCTCTGCCAAGCGATCTGCGAGTAAAACCGCGTGCCTTTGCCACACACAGTGGTCCCAGGGCGGGGGCACCATAGTCAGGCCCCTTCTCTGAAGTTCACTAAAATGCCTAAAAGCAAGCTGCAGACACTGCTGTTTTAGGTCAGGTGCGGTATTTTTCCCCAGCGGGAACACGGAACCGTGAGGACCCTAGGACACGCTCAACCAAGGCTGACACGGAACGTGTGAACGTGATCCTTGAGCCGGGCTTTTGTTCAGAGGTGGAGAAAACGCTGAGTCTCCCACCGCTCCCTCAGTGACCTGGCAGCTGAAAGTCGGGCTTTGTGAAAAACCGTTCCCAGGACTGGGGTTGCTCGGTCTGGAAGGCGTTGACCTTCAGACGTGTGGAGGATTTTGATAAGGACGATGGGGAGGCGTAATAGGAGAAAAACGCTTTAAATTAAAGCAGGCAGGATTTCCAGGTGCATAAAGACAGATCGCAAGGGTGAGTGAAGGTGAGAACACTTCATCCTCTGAGGAAATATGAAGGAATTCGTCTCCAGAAAGCTTCCAGAAAAAGTATCGTCTCCCTCATTTAAGCTCCCGCTTCATAAAAGATGAGATTGAATCCTTTGCCTGTCGGGTTCCATCCCTGTTCTGTGGTTCTGCTGTCTTTCTCGTATGAGCTCGCGTTCACCTAGAGCATCTGGCCTTGTCTCGGCAGAATGGCAAGAGCTTGGCCCTCAGGGCCAGGCCGTCTGGTCACTTGACCTTGGACAGCCTGCTGAGCCTCAGAGTCCCCGTGGCTGCGCAGGGAGCCTCCAGGACACCTGAGTGAGGCCCGCGTGTCCTGTGCTGGCGCAGCGCTCACCCGCGCTGGTGCACGCGGCCCCCACGCTCACAGCCCCAGCACCCTTATTTACTTCCCTCTCTGGACTTCTCAGACTTGAGTGTTCGTACGTTTCCCAGGGATTGTTCCGAGGGTATCCGGTTCGATTCACAAGGTCCATGGAGGTCACGCTGGCCACCCTCAGTTGCCCTGGTAATCCGGAAAGTGCCTTCTTTTTAGGCGATGGATGGAATGAAAACCAAAAATTAAAAATTATTATAAATAAGGGGCGCCTGGGGGGCTCAGTCGGTTGAGCGTCCAACTTTGGCTCAGGCCATGATCTCACGGTTCGTGGGTTCGAGCCCCACGTCGGGCTCTGTGCTGACAGCTCAGAGCCTGGAGCCTGTTTCAGATTCTGTGTCTCCCTCTCTCTGACCCTCCCCTGCTCACGCTCTCTCTCTCTCTCTCTCTCTCTCTCTCTCTCTCAGAAATAAATAAAAACATTTAAAAAATTATTGCAAATAAGAACTTCCTGACCACCAAGAATGTATGAACAGACCCTTGTTTCAGAAACCGTACCAGCTTATCTTAGTGAGTATGCCGTCATTAGGTGTTTAAAAATACACTTTCTCATTTAGCCGGGTCACCAGGTTCCACACACTAAATTCATGTGTGCAAGAAAAAGGTGACCTTGTATCCTTCTGTAAATGCCTCACCCTTCCTCCTCTGCCTCCCCACACTGCACAGCCCGCCCCCCCACTGCACAGCCAGCCCCCCTCACTGTCCAGCCAGCCCCCCCCACTGCACAGCCAGCCCCCCTCACTGTCCAGCCAGCCCCCCCCACTGCACAGCCAGCCCCCCTCACTGTCCAGCCAGCCCCCCCCACTGCACAGCCAGCCCCCCTCACTGTCCAGCCAGCCCCCCCCACTGCACAGCCAGCCCCCCTCACTGTCCAGCCAGCCCCCCCCACTGCACAGCCAGCCCCCCTCACTGTCCAGCCAGCCCCCCCCACTGCACAGCCAGCCCCCCTCACTGTCCAGCCAGCCCCCCCCACTGCACAGCCAGCCCCCCTCACTGTCCAGCCAGCCCCCCCCACTGCACAGCCAGCCCCCCTCACTGTCCAGCCAGCCCCCCCCACTGCACAGCCAGCCCCCCTCACTGTCCAGCCAGCCCCCCCCACTGCACAGCCAGCCCCCCTCACTGTCCAGCCAGCCCCCCCCACTGCACAGCCAGCCCCCCTCACTGTCCAGCCAGCCCCCCCCACTGCACAGCCAGCCCCCCTCACTGTCCAGCCAGCCCCCCCCACTGCACAGCCAGCCCCCCTCACTGTACAGCCAGCCCCCCCCGCACTGCACAGCCAGCCGTGTGAACTAGACAGTCGAAGAACATGTTGCCTCTTGTGATTTCTCTCTTCAAAACTGTCTTGCCTGGGGCCCTGGGGGGCTCAGTGTATGTGTCCCACTCCTGATTTCAACTCAGGTCATGACCTTGCAGTTCATGAGATCAAGCCCCTTATCAGGCTCTGTAGTGAGCATGGAGCCTACTTGGGATTCTCTCTCTTTCTCTCTCTCTCTCTCTCTCTCTGTTTGTCTCTCTCTGCCCCTCCACTCTCTAAATAAATAAATAAATATATAAATAAGTAAATAATAAAACGGTCTTTCCTCTTCTAGGTAAATAATTAGTCCTCCAGCCCCCCACGTCTCCACTTTTGCCATCTTGGGGCACCTGTGGGGGAGCTTCTGTGACCTTGTGGCTTCAGGGCCGTCTTAGAGCTAAGCAGGGCCCCCGGGTCCTTGCAGGTCTCCTCAGGGAAGGGGTCTCTGTTCACAAAGTCACTCCCACCCCGCTGGCATCCTCAGACTTGAGAACCCGTGGTCTGTTGCCCGTGTGCATGGTCAGAATCCGGCATCTCCCCGTCGGTCCCCACCGTGGCTGGCACGTCATCGCCCCTGAGTCCCGGCTGCCCGGCCCCAAGGCAGCCACCTCCCCGCCCAAGGAAACACTGGCAAGCCCACCTTCCAGAACCACCGACGATCTTCCGTGAGCCGGCTCCCAGATGCTCTCGGCACCGCACAGGAGCCGGCAGAGGCCCGGAGCCCCGTCAGGCCTCCGTCTGAGGCCCTTCCTCAGGGTCTGATGCAGCTCTGACACAACAGCCCCAAATTAATGCGGTCCGAAGGGTGAGAGGCCACAGGCAGCCTGTGCGGCTCCTTCTCCCTGGATCCCGACTGAGGAGCAAGCAAAATGCAGCATTTGAACTTTAGGGAACTTTGGTCTCTAGAAACTCTTCTCTCTTTCCATAAAATCTGGTTTTCTACACCGTCACCACGTTGTAGAGGTCGTGGAGTGAGCTGATCAGTGATCCTTTCGTTCTGGATCTGAGCTCTCCTCCCCTGGGTAAAATGTGGCAACTGAGAAACATTGGTTTCTTATTTTCAAAGGAATGTCATCCCATTAGACATACCAGTGCCAATCCACAAAGTGGAGGGAAAGCACCGGTGGGCAGGCAATTCCGATTTTCAACCAATTATGGGGACTGTCTTATGCCCAGGTACCCATCTTGCTGAGAGGTACCCAGCTTGCCCTTAACGAATTCCATTCTCTGATTATTTTATTTTTCAAGTCACAAAAGGCTCTTAGAAGTCTCCACCGTCCTGCCTCTCATCTTCTCTAAATGCAGAGTCCAGGTTCGCAACAGGCTCTGGAATCCAACCACCCTTCTCCCCCTTCCTTTGCTCTGCTCTCAGCTGGAAGCTTGCCATTCCCTCTTCGAGTAACGTGTATCTCTCTACGCCAGGAAGTAGGATTGTGTATTCTTTTCATTGTTTCTTAGTCTTTTGGGGGCAAGGATGCCAGGGAAAATCTGATGAAAGCTAGGAACCCTCTCCCTAGAAAAGTGTGCGTGGAAACGGAGGTGTGCAAACCGTATCAGGGGTCCTCAGAGGCCAGCCACAGACCCTGTTAGCTGAGACCCCAACTTAACACCTGTTGTGCCAGCCAGCTCGCCTGGAGACTGATGTTAAAATCGGTATGTGGGGAAAACCTGTCAGTTTATAACAGAGTGGGGATGGCCTGATCCTTTGTAGACGGAAAAAACAGACACATTTTCCTTTGGAGATGCAAATATTTGTTGATGTTCTTGGTAAATATGACGGGGCCAAATATTACTCAATTAGTTTTGAAGCTCTGGTGGCTTTTGATAACGATGCTTCCGTCTACATTTGTGGTATTACGTCTCCTAATGTCAGATCCCTGTGCATGAACTCTGGGGCCATCATTTATCATTAGTACAATTCTCAACATTCACATAAAGCTGGACATATATCCTGATGATCTCTAGGGCTTCATCCTTTAAAATTCTACTCAGCTGTCAACGATTCCTAGTTCCCTCCCAGTGATACCCCCCCGACGAACTAGGTAAGGGCTGCCCCCCCAAGACTCATCAAACGCTCACGTGTGTGCAGCGAAGCCAGTGTGTCAGGACAGCGTCTCTTCACCACCCTATGAACACCACCAGAGCAACACAATTGCCGCCCCCACCCGTGAGCTCCAGTGGCCAGCACAGACCGGCACTTAGTAGGCACTCAGAACGCATTTGCTGAATGTAGACCGATTCGCCATTGACCAAGTCTGAAGGTTCTGGTGAGGTAAAGAAATAGGCCAAAGCGACAGAAAAGCAAACCGGAGTGAAGACGAATAGCACACACTGCTGCTATTTCAGTGCGTGAAATCTGTTGAGTGAGCTGGAAAGAGGTTGCCGGATGTGGGTTTGTGGCCAGTTGCTGACTTCCAGGCTAGTGTAGTGCACGCCACGTGGCAGCAGCGGAACTATCTGGTAGACAAGCCCAGCTCCTTAGGCTCATCCTTAACCCTCTACAGTCTGACCCACTCCCATTTGCCCCTCCCTCCAAACCCCCTACTCTCCCATTCCTGAGCCTTATGCCGGCAGCCACACCAAGCGATCTCATGCACCCTGGGTCTTACTGGCCATGCTGCTTCCTCATCAAGAATGCCTGGGCCCACATCTACATACTAAAATTTCCCTGTCTTTCAAGAACCTACTCAGAGGCCATTCTTCCCATTTAGCTTCCCTGTATCCCCAGACAAAAGAATTCCGAATTCTCAAGCACTCTGGGAGAACTGGTCACCTCCCATGAGCCCAGCTCATCACTGATTCTGCTCAGGACCAGGAAAATAGTCATTTCCAGTGGATGCTTTTTCTTTTATCAATCCAGTGGCTCTTTTTTTTTTTTTTTCTTCAATTCTACGTCATCTGTTTCCTTTATGTAGACAGCTGCCTTTCGCATCTGTCCAGTATAACTGTCTGGTAAATTTGATGCACAACCATCACAAAGAATTAAAGAATCTGTCACACATATAGCAAGACGGTCCAGATTCTTACTATAAAATATTATATGATGAAGCTCTTCCTGTTGAATGACTAACTGCATGAAAATACCATATTTCCGTTTGTCCTTATAAATACATTATTTCCTCATCGATTCTTCAGTTTGAGGATATTCACCTTGAGGCACTATCATCTGAAGACCCTTGGGCTGAGATTTTACTTACACAATCAACTTACCATCATTGTTAGCATCTGAAGATCTCTCCTCTTTGAATTAATCCCCTGAGTCATCTAATCATGGCGAAATGGCATTCTCTATCACTTTTCTTCTCTCTGCAGTTATGGAACATTTTGAATTCTCAACTGTATGCAGTGAGCTAAAAGCAGACTCAAAATGGTGATGATTTATTTCATTACTGAATATCCTTCCAGGCAATTCCATTCTTCCGTTTTAGTGTTTTGGTGTCTTTTAGCCTAATTGGGAACAATTGATGAGTAATGATGAAAGATAATTCCCAGGACGATGAAAGAGCAAAATATTTCAAAGGATGGGAAAAATAAGATCACAAAGATCCCGTCATGTACCATAGATTTATGAGAGGGTCCAATGAACCCACATAGTAATTACAAAATAGAATGAGTCTTATTTTATTTTTTAAAAATCAGTAAATTTTCTCTTTGTTCTTAAGAAACCCTTCAAGAAAGAATAAGGGA
This sequence comes from Crocuta crocuta, assembly GCF_008692635.1. Classification (NCBI taxonomy): domain Eukaryota; kingdom Metazoa; phylum Chordata; class Mammalia; order Carnivora; family Hyaenidae; genus Crocuta; species Crocuta crocuta. Next base: position 541,069 of record NW_027528417.1, read on the forward strand.
ATAAAATGTCAAGCCTTATAAATAGATAGAGCAACTCAAAGAGAAATTTAAGAACTAAAGTTTGGTCTAATGGACCCCGATGGTTTGCTAAGGGTTATCTTGTTAAAATTCCATACACATCTGTCCACCTTAAGGCCAAGGACAGAGCGGGAGTCACAATCTCCATGTGTTCAGGAATCTACTCCCAGAAGAAGCTTCAGAGGTATCCACCAAATGGGTAGTAGGAGCCAAAGCTGTCATTACTAAGCGGGGAGTGCACTTATCAAGGGAAGGTCACACAGTATTGCGTACAAGGACCTCACGCCATCTCACAGTCTTTGCCCTTTGCCCAGAATGCTGTGCTTCCCTGTCTCCCTTTTAGCTCGGTAACTGCTGCACCTTTGCATGGCCACTTCCACGAGAAAGCTGCCCCCAACTTCCAGCCCTGAAGGAAGTGCCCCTTCGTGGCCCATCAGAGCGCCCTTCCCCAGCCCCGTTCTCTGCACTCAGCACCAGGACACTTAGCCCCCGAGGTTTCAGTGTGTCCCCTCCACCAGGGAGCCACCGACCGGGCATCTGAGCCTCCTGCTACCCACACCGGGCTGCCAGTGGGCGCCCGGGAAGCAAGCACTGAATTCCAGCACGTTTCTGAGCACAGACGCTCACCTGCATGAAGCCTTTAACGAAACGTTAGGTTGCGTGTATTTGAGAAAGTAAAAGTGGAAAGGAAAAGGCCACCCGCAGGGAAAGCAGGTCAGGTAAGAGAGCTTGGTTTTCCTGGGCCGTGCTTCCCGGGGAGGCGAGGGGAACCAGCAACAGGGGTGTGGCAGACGAGGCCTCAGCTCGTGATTCTGATTTGCACGTAGGCGTCCGGAGACCCGTCGGAGACCGACATCAGCAACGGGGCTCTGCACCCTCGGGGCCGTGGGGCCGCCCAAGAGAAACTGAGAAACAGGCTGTACGAGTTAGCAGTGAAAGTGAGTGAGAAGGAGACATCCTCGGGGGACGATCAGGAGTCGGAGCCCAAGGCGGAACCCCAGAGCCACAAGGACTGTCTGTCCCCCGAAGAGAACGGCCAGGACGTCCAGGAGGAGCTGAAGAAGGTAGGCGCCGCGCAGCACTTGCAGACGGTGTGGTTCGTGCAGCCGGGCGCGGGGAAGGTTGTGTACTTGTGCAGAAGTGTGCTAGTGTGCTGGGCCCCCCGCGAGCTGTCTCAGATGCCTGTCCCACGCGCACGGGAGAGCCCCGGAAACCCCAGCTGTTTGGCCCTGAGTGGTTCATGCAGGAAAGGGGCCATGCACATCCCAGGCCTCTTGAGCCTTGTCCCCTCCTTGGGCTAACCATCCTTCACAAGACGGCCCTTTATTTTCGAGTCCATAATTTATTTTTTTTTAATATTTACTTGTTTTTGAGAGACAGAGCACGAGCAAGGGAGGGGCAGAGAGAGAGACACAGAATCTGAAGCAGCTCCAGGCTCTGAGCTGTCAGCACAGGGCCTGACACGGGGCTGGAACCCACAGACTGTAAGATCATGACCCTAGCCGAAGTCGGACGCTTAACCGACTGAGCCACCCAGGCGCCCATATTTACTTATTTTGTAATGTTTTTATTTATTTTTGTGTGGGAGAGAGAGACACACAGAGAGAGGGGAAAAGAGGATCCAAAGCAACCTTCATGCTGATAGCAGAGCCTGATGTGGGGCTCGAACTCACAAACCATGAGATTATGACCTGAGCAGAAGTTGGATGCTTAACCAACTGAGCCACCCAGGCGCCCTCAAGCCTATAATTCAATGCTCACGGTCCCTCACGTTGGTAAAGGACCATGTTCCCTCCCGCCCCTGCCCTGTCCATTAAGAATTTTGCCTGTGGGTTGAGAACATCTAGCCGTCCCTCTTTTAGTCAATGCTGAAGCTTCAACCCATGGTCCTTGTGCTGAAAGTGGCCTTCTGCACCATTGAGCTCTGCGGTGTGGAGCTTTGGGTGTGTCTTAGCCTCAGAATCCTCTCCCAGACAAACCCCGTGTGGCATCCTGGTGTTTTAAACAGTTAGAAGTCCCCCAGCCCCACCCCCATCGAGCGCCCACGGGCATTGCTTGGAAACCACAGCAGGAAGAACCCCTGGTAGAAAGGGAGTCCCGGGCCCCCTGACCCCCAGTCAGTGCTCCACCCCCGTCCTTCCCTCCACAGCTTCTCAAAGCACATCCGTGCTAGACTTGGCCACACTAGAGTCGAGATAGCGCTGCGGCTTCCACTGGAAGAGGAAGAAGCTAACGTTTGTTGAGGGCCTCCTCTGTGCTGGGGGCTTTGCTTATTTTAGTTCATTCATTTCATGAAAGCCATCGGAAGTGGGTGCAGAGGAGGAAACAGGCTTGTTCACTAGTAAGTTTCAGAGCTGGGCTACCTCGCGCATCTGCTTGGCCTCACATCGCAGGCTCCTTCCCTTTCAGCGCGCCGCTTCTTCTGTAACTCGGATAAGATCTCGCCTGGAAACACCTCGATTTCTTTGCACTTGCGGTCAGTTTTTTCCCCTATTCTGAGAGTACATTGTATGGGCTAACAAGTTACCGGCAGCCCATGTGAATGGGGGAGTGAGCCCCCTTCGCCTGCTCAACACCCAGGCTGTGAGAGCCCAGCCCCATAGTGCAGGTGGATGCTGTGGAGAAGCCGGGCCAAGCCAGGAAAGACCGCAGACGGTCGAGAGCAGGCCGGAAGGATGTGGGCGCCATCTCCCATGGCTGAGCCCCTGAACCCCCCAGCGGCTCAGACTGCCTTTCACTCATTCCCATCCCACCCTCCATATCCACTGGGTCCCTGTTCTCGTGAATCTATCAGGCCCTCTGCTTGTGGAGAGCGCACACGTCTTTCGGCCGGCATGCCTGTGCGCTGGAGCATGGAGCGTGGGCCTCACAGGCAGCCCCTCCCAAGAACGTGGGCTCCAGCCATTTCCTCCTCGATGGTAATGGGCTGTGCTCCTCTCTGTCACTTGAACCCCAGTCCGGTCCCACTTGTCTGCAGAACTGAGAGCCGGATGGCAGCTGAAGAACATCGCATTATTTCCTACAATGGCTCCGCACCCTACCGGCTTTGCTGCCTGGTGTTCACGAGGCTGCAAACACTCTTGCTGTTCCGGCATTCGAGGCCGCGATGAGCCATGCGCTCCCGCCCCTCGTCGGCCAACAGGCTTCACCTTCTGGAGGCACCGCCACCAGTCGGCGCTCGGTTCTCCCGGGCAGAGTGAACAGGGAAAGGGGGAGCCAGGGGGCAAAACTCTTAGCCCCCCATCCTTCCCCGTGCCTCGCCGAGCAAGAAACTGGGAGCATTGTTGAAAGCACTAGGTTTTATTCAAGCTCCCAGATATGCCAGTGTCTCAAGATTTAAATCCTTCCCCAGCCTATCACGAATGAGTGCATTCAAATATCCATCAGTTTATCACTTGTTGTATGTAAAAATCCACATAAGAAGACAAAAAAGGTATTGGCACACATTTTTCCCATCAGGCAGGGGGCTAAGAGATGGAAAACAGAAATACAGGTTTATATCTTCAATATCATTTCGAAGCAGAAAGATGCAGGAATAGGCTTCCAGATTAGACACAGCCATGCAGTTTGCAAACTCTGTGAATTTTGGTTGATGTCCTAACTCACTGCCGGGGCTTCGAACAAGCCAGTGTATCCTGCCTCCCGCTGCTCCCCCGTCCCTCCAGGCCCTGTGCTGGCTCCCAACACCACGCTCGGGCCCACACCTGTCTTGTTTTTCAGTTGATCCCTGGGACCCATCCCAGGGCTTCAGTGTCGATTGGATAAACAGTCTTGGCCTCATGTGTAGTATGAGGATAACCACGCCCAGTAATAGAGCTGTAAGGGTTGAGTTATGCAGCCTAGGGTTGAGCACATAGCAGGAGCCCGGCAAATATCACACCCCCTGTAACAGCCTCAAAGAAAAGAAACTTCACTGCTGTGAGGTCACATCTGTCTGCTGGGACTGAGGGAACAGCTCTGCACCTGTTTGCAGTCAGCACCTGGCATGTGGAGCATAGGTCTGTAACCACACCAGGCTTTGGCATGCGATGAAGAGTGTAAGCAGGAAGACACAGCATCAGAATGCCCCGGGTTCCCACCTTCAGGATCAGAATGACTGTGACTAAATCTCGGGCACCTGGGTGGCTCAGTAAGTGAAGCGTCTGACTCTTGATTTCAGCTCAGGTCATGATCTCGTGGTTCGTAAGTTCTATCCCCGCATCGGGCTCTGCACTGACGGCACGGAGCCTGCTTGAGATTCTCTCCTTCTCTCTCTGCCCCTCCCCTCCTTGCACTCTCTCTGCCTGTCTCAAAATAAGTAAACTTAAAAAAAAAAAAATAACCGTGACTCCACCTGTGATCCAACCACAGCTAGTTTGTACCGCACAGTGGCCCAAAGTCTAACTGCCCGAGGGCCTCTGATGCGGCAGGAGCCCCTCTCCCTGCATGGAGGGCAGGCTGGAGGTGGGAGAGCGAACACTGCCTGCGAGCGCCCATAACCAGTGACTGAGGAGAAGAGGGTAAACACCAGCTGTTTGGCCTCCACCGGCCTGATGACTCTGGGGCAGAGCTGCACTGACTCCCCGAGCCTCCCCAGCACCCTGAGCTCTAGGCGGCCATGCTGCTGAGCCGTCCTCACTGGCCCCCTTCCCACCCCTGCCCCGCTTCCTCCTTCCCCATCACTGTTTCCCCGGACCACCTCCCGAACAAACTAAATCCCTGTCTCGGGTCTGCTTCGGGGTGATACCAGACCAGGCCAGTAACCAAACAGGAGAAAGGTAGAGTCCGCAGTTCACAAGTACTTCAGTGTTGTGACGGCGTAGGCAGGGAGGATATCCAGGTGCCCGATTGGCTGCTAATGGCCTCTGCCTTCCTGCGAGGAGCCTGGCCTCACTCAGAGAGGGCTTTGCCCAGACACTACTGCCCCTGCCTCCACAGCTGGCCCTGCTCCCCAGGAGCCAAAGTGGAGTAATGTGCCAGTCCCCACAGACACGTGACATCAGTGGCTCTTCAGTGTCCTTAGTATGACAGCCATGTGGGAGCTGGGGCTTCAGAATTCCATCCAACAGCAGAAGAACCGTTTTAGAAATATGCTTTATCTTTTTTTTAAGTTTTTTAATGTTTACTTAATTTTTGAGAGAGAGAGAGCACACACGCATGAGCAGGGGAGGGCAAAGCGAGGGAGACACGGAATCCGAAGCAGTCTCCAGGCTCTGAGCTGTCAGCACAGAGCCCGACGCGGGGCTCGAACTCACGAACTGTGAGATCACGACCTGAGCCGAAGTCAGATGCTTAACTGGATGGGCCACGCAGGCGCCCCTGAAACATGCTTTATCTTGATTGGAGTCAGCCCTTTGCTGTAGGCAGACCTGTCATCTCGGTGGCTCGTGGGGGATGGTCAGCACCATCTGCACTTTAACCAACCATAGAAGAAGCTTGCAGAGCGTGGGGCCAGCTCGGAAACCTCTCGGGAACTGGATTCCCAAAGAGTCGTTTTAAGTCATCCTGTTCCATCAAGCCTCAGTGGTCAGTCCTACAAACCATGCAATCCTTCGAGTCCAGGAGTGAGCACGTACTTCTTGTCTACCACTGGCCAGATGGCCATGCCAGTGGTTCTGGGAGAAAGTCCTGGCCAAGGCGGTTCTTAGATCTGTCTGCCTCTAGGTATGCAAGGGCAGCATTCCTGAAAGAAGGAGCAGAAGAATGGCCAAGAACTCCTGGCCTGAGTTGGGAGACTACATTCGGGGGCTGTAGCCCCCTAATCTTTCCCATAAACCCCTAATCTTTCCAGGCTTTGGAGCAGTGGTCCCCAAGTCCCCTTCGGGCTCCAAACTCCCATGGTTCTAGATATGTAATGGATTAGATGGATTTTTGTTTCCTGACATAGTATCATGTATGACACTGTTTGTACGACAAAATACGTTCCATGGGTCAAGCTCTTGGAGTTGGAGTGTCTGTTGAAGGCCCAAATTAGTAAATTCTTACATTATAGGCAAATTCGTATATCCAGTGTCTTAAAAGCATTTTATTTCAAGTGGCTTTGTTTGTCATTATTCTAAGTAGCTGGACCACTGTGCTTCGCTTTCACAAGGGAGTCCCAGACCTGCAGATGTCACCCGTATTTGTAGTTTCTTGAAATAATTTTCATTAAAGTATTAAGACTTCCCTGAACTATGAAATGACTTTCTCCCCAAACAAGAGACAAATTTGTGTATCTTCTCCTGGCTGCTCCCCAGTGACTAACACCAAGGGAAACACAGTCCTGGTCATGATCAAGGAGACAGATCTGTTAACTGTTCCAGAAACCTAGAGCCTTGGGCTTCTGAAGTTTAACGTGCTTGTGAAAAACTTTTTGTTGATATTGGTGTTGACATAAAGTCAAGTGTGTCCACATGGGTCTCGCCCCTGTAAAATAACTCACCCTGTAACATAAGGATTCAGTGTTTTTCGTTCCAAGTCATATTCTATTTGAGAGGAGTTTCTTCCTCTTCAGTTGATGCCAGAGAGAATATAGTGTTAGATACTGACTTGTATCTTACAAGTGACTGGTCTCAATAGATCTGTGCCTGTTGAAGAATTAGCACCACTTTTCTAACTTTCCATTTAACTGTTTTCCCAGTTGCAGGAGG
>NW_027528417.1:547820-570061 GCF_008692635.1 Crocuta crocuta
GGGGAGAAAGGAGCCTCAGCTGTCCTCTCAGAGCTACAGCTCTTATCCACGGTGCTTGAACAGGGAAGAAGGTTCCATACCCCTCAGGATGTCATTGGCATCACTGACTCCCACAACCATATCCTGTGTGTGGGGGGAGGGGCCTTCCTGCCTGGGAAGAGTTCCAAGTTCTCTCCTGGATCACCAGGGTTTCAGCAAAACATCATCTTCTTTCGGCAGAAGATGAACTAAGCACTAGAGAAAGATTGTCCAGAATCCAGTGCGAAGATTCCTTAACGTCCCTGTGAAATGTAGGTATTATCTGAAAGGCCAAGAAAAACAGGTTGCCTCAGCCACAGCAATGGAATGGGACATAGGACGGCTGTGGTTTGAAGAGAGAAAGGCAGAGTTGCTCTAGAAGGTTGCAAATAGAAAAGTCTAAAAAACAAGGCACTGGTTCAGAGTTCTAGGCCCACAAAAGCTCGAAAGTAGGATGACCTGGGGGGAAACAGGGCCATAGGAGGTACGAAGGAGTAGGATTGTGCTCCTGGAAAACATTTCTGGGTGGAGAGAATATGAAAAGTAATATATACCAGTCTGACCTACCAACACAAATACCAAAATCCTTAATAAAATATTAGCAAACTAAATGTTGCAATATTAGAATCGCATGCCCACACAACTAATACATTTATTCTGAGAATGCAAAACTGGAGTTAATAGCAGGACACCCCACTGATTTAATAAATTGCTTAGTAAATACTGTTTTTTAAAAACATGTGATAATCCCACTGGTGCCAAAATGGCCCTTGGAAACATTCAACATATAGTCCATTAAAAAAAAAAACAACACTCTCCACGGACTAGATAATTCTGATAAAGGATATTCATCTCAAAGCACCTAGAGAGTTTTTCCTGAATGGGAACTCATTGTAAATATCAAAAATGTCTTGAATATCATAATATTTTACTGTTGATCAAATCAATATATGATGAGTTATGAATGCAAATGGTTTTGCATAAATGGTTTTGCATAAATGTTTATCTTGTTAATCAAAATAACATGTACATACATTTGAAAAATAAGCATGTGTGTCTTTAAGATTTATTTAAAATTATAGGCGAATTACTTGATATTTGTAATGATTTTTTAAATATTGAGTATTTTAAAAGAAGTAAATGAGCAAAACAAACTATAAAACCCAGACAGAAAAAATGGGCAAAGTGGTCAAAGAATTATTGTCACAAAGAAGATAGTCCCCGTAATCTTGCCAATAAAATCCATTAATCATTCATGATACTAATTACTCCCATATGATTTAACATTAAAAAATTAAAGGTATACAAGCTCACTTTATTTATTTATTTAAACACTTTGAGTCTAACCCAAAGATCACATACCACCAAAAATTTACATACTATCTCATTGGCTGATAAACATTCAAAAATTATTAATATGTTAACAAGTGGTTTCCAACTGCATATTAAAATAATAATTTACACTGGCCAAGTAGGATTTTGTCTAGGAATGTAATTACATCAATTTTAAGAAACCCATTAATATTTTTCATTAAATTCACAGATTAAAGGGAGCAAACATAATTATTTCAATAAATTCCTAGATTGGCATTTAACATATAGTAGGAAATTCATAAATATTGAGTGAAGAATAGCTGATAAATAGGAAGATAAAAACTCAACAGTAATGGGTAACAGTAAAGTAACAATAAAAGCTGTTAGCCTTTTGAGGTTTGCTGATCTCTTTAGAAATTTGATGAAAACTGTGTGCTGCTCTCCATAAAACTGGAAAGGATGAAAATGATTTGGATAGAGTCCCAGGATGAGTCTCACTCACTTATGCATCAAGTAATAGGAATACGGACCCCAGCCCCAGCTGTGGACCTGATGTGTCCCATGAGCCACTGCAGCCCCTCTCAGCCATGGTCTAGAAGCCCCTAGGGAACACTGACCTAGACAATTACACACATGCAGTAGGAATGTGGAAATCTAGGAGTCCATCAGAGAAGTTCCAACACACTGTTGGAGCAAAAACAAACCCAAGACTGGACACATTGGAGAGGGTAGAAGTGATAGTTTCACTTTACCCACCTCACCCGTCCCCCAGTGTGGCACATTGCCCATGGTTTCTCCCATGAGGGAAAGTAAGAGCATGTGAGTGAACACCCTGCTTACCCAGATGCAGGACACTACTAAAGAGATCCATTTTTTGCTTGCCCCATCCAGAATACTGAGTCATAAGCTACATGAGTAGGGGATGGTGAGCAGCTATAAGAACAGCAGCCAGGGCTCAGAATGTATCAAATGGACTCAGATCCTGTTAACTGCCCCCTAGACTCCATCTAGAGGCCTGCTCACCACTAGGACACCTCATCTACAGATTCCTCCAACCACCCACAGACATTCCACCACCACCACCACCACCCCCCCCCGTGCTCTGTGTGCCTTACCCACAAACATCCCCACCCCATGACTGGATCCCTGTGTGCATTTCCAGTGGCTGTAATAAGAGCAAGCTTTGGCAGATGGCTAGTAAGCATGTGCACAAAGCAAGACTGAACCTGTGAGCAAGGGAGAGGCCACAAACTTGATAACAGCACTGCCTTTGGGAAAGCAAAAGGGAGGCTGTCAGCACCCAGCACTGCAGAACTGAGAGAAGGCATACAAACTTAAGAATTCTGCCTCAGGAGGGAGGAAGAAGTGGAGAGCAGGAGTATCCTTAGAAGGTCTGAGAAGGCCTCAGAATCCCTCTTAAGGCTGATGGAAGATATTTCTCTCCTCACGTCAGTCGGTAAAGATTAGAGGAGGTGACTCCAATCAAATGCAAAGACAGCAACACAAGACTAAAGGAACATGAAAAATCAAGGAAATATGACACTACCAAAGGATCATAATAACCTTCCAGTAACTGACCCCAAAGTAATGGAGATCTGTGATTTACCTGACAAGGAATTCAAAACAGCTTATTTAAGGGGCGCCTGGGTGGCTTAGTCGGTTAAGCGTCCGACTTTCGCTTAGGTCATGATCTCGCGGTTCGTGGGTTCGAGCCCCGCGTCGGGCTCTGTGCTGACTGCCAGCNCAGCTTATATATTTATGTATTTGTTTGTTTGTTTATTGGAGAGAAAGAGAAAGCACATGCAAGTGGGGAGCAGAAGGAGAAAGAGAATCCCAAGCAGGCTTTACACTCAGCACAGAGCCTGATGCAGGGCTCAAGCCCACGACCCTGGGACATGCCCTAAGCAGAAATCAAGAGTCAGATGCTCAACTGACTAAGCCACCCGGGCACCCAAACTAGCATTTAAAGGAAGCTCAGTGAGCCATGAGAAAATACAGAAAGTCAATTCAACAAAGTTAGGAAAACAGTGCATAAAACAAAATGAGAAGTTTAACAAAGAGGCAGAAATCATAAGAAGGAATCAAACAAATTCTGGAGCTGAAGAAGACAATGAATGAAATGAAAGCTGAAGTAGAAAGTATCAAGAGCAGAATGGATCAAACAGAGGAAAGAATATGTGAACTATAAGACAGGACCTTGGAAGGTATCCAACCAGAGAAGAACAAAGGAAAAAGAATGAAAAAAAAGTGAAGAGAGCCTATGAACTATGGGATACCATCAAGAGAAGCAATCTGTGAATTATTAGAGACCAAGAAAGAGAGGTAGAAGGAGCAAAAAACATACTTAAAAAAATAATGGTTGAAAACTTCCCAAATCTGAGGAAAGATTTGACCATCCAAGGTAATGAAGCTCATAAGTCCCCAAAAAGGTCAAAAATATTTTCTCCAAGACACATAATGCTAAAACTAACAAAAATGAAGGACCAAAAGAGAATCCAAAAAACAGCAGGATTAAAAAACAAAAAAACAAAAAAACAAACTTACCACTTATAAGAGAATCTTCATAAGGCCATCAGCAGATTTCTCAGCAGAAACCTTACAGCCCAAGATGGAGTGGAATGATGTATTCAAAATACTGAAAGAAAAGAACAGAAAAGAAAAAGGGGCACCTGGGTGGCTCAGTCAGTTAAGTACCCCACTCTTGATTTCAGCTCAGGTCATGATCTCACTGTTGGTGTGACTGAGCCCTGCGTCAAGGTCCATACTGACAACCCGAAGCCTGCTTGAGATTCTCTCTCTTCTGTCTCTCTCTGCCTCTCCCCCATGCATGTGCTCTTGTTCTCCCTCCCTCTCCCTCTCCCTCTCTCTCTCTCAAAATAAATAAATAAACAAACAAACAAACATTTTTAAAAAAGAAAAGATCAATGAAACTAGAGCTGGTTTTGCGGGTAAAAAAATGGACAAACCTTTAGCTAGACTAAGAAAGAGGAGAAAAGACTCAAATAAAATCAGAAATGAAAGAGGAGACATTACAACCTATATTATAGAAATACAAAGTACCATGAGAGAATACTATGAACAATTATATGCCAACAAACTGGATAACCTAGAAAAAAAAAGAATAAATTTCCAGGAACACACAACGTACCAAAACTGAATCATGAAGAAAAATCGTGATTCAACATAGAAAATCTAAATAGATAATAATGAGTACTGAATCAGTAATCAAAAGCCTCCTAAAACAGAAGACTCCAGGGCCAGATGGCACAGCAGTTCATTCTACCAAACGTTTAAAGAAGAATTAATGCCAGTCCTTCTTAAAATCTTGCAAAAACTTTAAGAGGAGGAAGTACTCCCAAACTGGTTTTAGGAGGCCAGCATTACCCTTTTACCATAGTCAGATAAGGGCACTATAAACTACAGACAAATATCCCTGATGAATATAGATGCAAATATTCTCAACAAAACATTAGCACACTGAATTCAACAACACATTAAAGAATCATACACCATGATCAAGTGGGATTTATCCCTGGGATGCGAAGGTGGTTCAACATATGCAAACCAATAAATATAATACACTACATTAATATAATGAGGATAAAAATCTTGATCCTCTCAGTAGATACAGAAAAAGCACTTGACCAAATTCATCACGCGTTCATGATAAAAATTCTCAACAAATCGTATATAGAAGGAACATACCTCAACATGCCTCACAGATGACAAGCCCACAGCTAACATCATACTCAGTGGTGAAAAACTGGAAGCTTTTCCTCTTTTACAAAGGTGCCCACTCTTACCATTCCTTTTCTGTATAGTACATAAAGTCCTGTGCAGAATGATCAGGCAAGAAAAAGAAATAAAATGCATCCAATTTGGAAAGGAAGAAGTAATATTGTCATTGTTTGCAGGTGATATGATCCTGTATGGAGAAAACCCTAAACACTCCACCAAAAAACTGTTAGCACTAACCAATGAATTCAGTAGATTTGTGGGATACAAAATCAACACACAGAAGTCAGTTGTGTTTTTAAATACTAACAAAGAAACATCTGTAAAAGAAATAAAATCATCTCATTCATATTAGCATAAAAAACAATAAATGCTTAGGAATAAATTGAACCAACTAAGTGAAAGATGTGCACTCTGAAAATTATGACTTTGATGAAATAAACTGAAGAAGATGCAAACAAATGGAAAAATACCCCATGTTCATGGATCAGAAGAATTAATATTGTTAAAATGTTCATACTATGCAAATCTATTTATAGAATAAATGCAGTCCCTATCAAAATTTTATCAAAATTCCAATAACATTTTTCACAGAAAAGGAAAAAAGCAGCCCTAAAATTTGTATGAAATGACTAAAGACCCCAAATAGCCAAACCAGTCCCGAGAAAGAAGAACAAAACTGGACGCATTGCACTTCTTGATGTGAAAATAGTATGGCACTAGCATAAGCAGAAACATATAGATCAATGAAACAGAATCAAGAGCCCAGAAATAAACCTTCATATACTCAACTAGGAATACTCAATGGTATATATATATATATATATGGTATATATAATGGGCAGAGAATTAATTACTTCATAACGCTAATAGATAAAAGGGCAATGCACATAAGCAAGCAATTCACCAAAAAAAAAAAAAAAGAAGGAGGATGAGGAGGAGGAGGAAGGAAGGATGGAAGAGAAAGAATGTGAATGACCACCAACCAATAAGTATGTGAAAAAAAATGTTCACCTTCATCTGTATTTCAGCTGTATTCAATATAGCACCTAGCCCAGAACTTAGCATATGGTTTGCACATTCATCTTTCCCGTTCAGCAAGTGCACAGTGAGGCTCTGGGAAGACAGCCATGAACAGGGCAATGTTCGTCATTCGTTTAGACAAGCAACAGAAACACAAATTGAAATAACGAAATGTCACTTTGCCTAACAAATTGGACGCTTAAAAGGAACAATAACTAAAGTCGGTAAGAGTTCAGGGGAAGAGGCAGTCTAATAGACACAGAATAGTGGGGGCACATGTTAGCAGCACTGGTAACTGGGTAGCTCCGAGCAATGGAAGTGCACATAGCATTTGATCCAGCAATTGTGCTTTCCATCCTTGATCCTACGGGAAAACTGAACAGGCAGCCAAGGGTCTATCAGTGCAGTTCACCAAGCAGTGCATTATTCTTGTAGGGAAACAATGACTTCCTGTCCAACAAGAAGAGATTCAGGGGAATGGGGGGGAATGGGGTCCAGAAAACAGATGGGGCGTCAGCACTGGAATAGCAGACAGATTTGGTCCAGATACGAGTAAGTGCATAAATGTGATGTCAGGAAGTTGGAGAAGTTTTATGTTCTGTGTTTTTCTCCCACTCTATGACCTAGAAGGCAAATCTGTCTTCTGAAGGTGAGGGGGGTAGCAGAATTGAAATTTCAAGGTTTGAAATAGCTCTGGCAGAGAATGGGAAAGGAAACAGTGTGGACAAATAGAAAGGATCCCCACACAGCAAGGAAGGCCTGGCTGAGATCAGAGATCACGAACATTTACCTGAGACATAAAGAGCAAGTAAGCTTGAGCACAAATAAATGCAAGATAAAAACCCATTCTGTTCGAAGAAAAGGTCTGTTAGTAGCATGTACATTCGTAAATCCACATCGTTCAGCATAATTACATAAGAACAGCTCAAGTGTCAATTCTAGGATTGACATTACGACTCCTCATATCGGGTTTCTAGTTTAGCAAACCAAGTTTGGGAGTTGGGGAGAGCACATAAAATGGAAACAAATTGTATGTATGTATATATATATACATACATACAATTTCTTAAAACTTAAGAAAACTGCAGTTCTCCAGGAAACCTAGCAGTCTGATGGAAGGAAAGATAATGTAAAGTGAATTCTTCCAAAATTAGGGTAGAAGTTTAATGTTGGTCAAATCAACATCTGAACCAGATGTTTCTTAACTTTTCAAATGGATTCAAAAATCATCTCATAGGAAAAAAAGTTAAGAATAGTTGAGAAATGTTTAGAAAACTAATGGATGACCCTTGTGTTAAGATATTACAGTATGCTTTAAACTCACAGTAATTAGGGGTGACTCAGTCGGTTAAGCATCCAACTCTTGATCTCAGCTTAGGTCATGATCTCAGCATTGTGAGTTCAAGCCCTGAGTTGGGCTCGGTGCTGGGCATGAAGTCTACTTTAAAAAATAAAATAGAAAGGGCACCTGGGTGTCAGTTAAGCATCCGACTTGATTTCAGCATAGTTCATGGGTTCAAGCCCCATGTCAGGCTCTGTGCTGATGGTATAGAGATTCTCTCTGTCCCTCTCTCTGCCCCTCCCCTGCTTGTGCTCGCTCTCTCTCTCAAAATAAATAAATTTAAAAAAATAAACAAAGGCATAGTAATTAAATTTGTGAGATAGTGATATAAGATATAATGAATAGTCCAGAAGTATGGCCTAAAATATATTAAAATTTAATTCATGATTTATCTCATGATTCCCACCCACCTCCCACCCACGTTTGGAAAAAGAGCACTTCTTGATAAATGATGTTGGGACAAATATTCCCTAGTTATTTGGGAGACAGGAAGATGTATCGAGAAAAGAAGGTCCTTAATTTTCCCTCCAGTGAAGGAATGAATGGATCTGCCAGGTCTACGGGCTCACCAGTACTTACAGGAGACAATAAAGAAAGTTTAAAGCTCTGGAGTCTGAATCCCTGTTCATTTGCCATTTATTCAACAAATAATTGTTGAACTATTCCAAGAGCTGCAACACAGCAGGGAAAAGAGAGAAAAGTTCCCTGCCTCGTGGAATTTACCTTCTGTTGGAGGAGAAGGCTGAGAAAGATGTAAACAAGTTCAGGGGAAGATGTCAAATAGAGATAAGGGCTCAAAAGAAGGTGAGGCAGGGCAGTGATGGGAGGGAGCTGGGAGGAGGGTGAGTCCTGGAGGGTCTCCTCAGCCGCCATTCTGGCCACGTGTCCCCTGGACTGAGACCTGAAGGGCAGGAAGGAAAAAGTCAAAGATTGAAAGGAAGGGCTTTCCAGGCAGAGGAACACAAGCAAGGCCTGATGTTGGAAAGGACCTGGACAGGTTTAAGGAGCAGTTAAAGAGCCAGGGTGGCCAGAGCAACGTGGCAAAGGGGAGGGCCGTGGGGAAGGTGACAGAGGGCCGTGCAGAGAACCTCCGCTTTGACACCGGGGGCACGTGGGAAGGTGTCAGCAGGGCGGTGACAAGGAGGGCCTTACATTTACCAGGATCACCGAGGCTGCCGTGCGCCACCTCTTCCCCAGGGAGCGCCCACCAGGCTTCTGTAGATGTGAGCCTGGCCCCAGCTACTGCCAACAGGGGAGAAATGTTTCCAGTCGGGATCAGGAACTAATTTTTTAAAGTTTTTATGTATTTATTTTGAGAGAGAGGGAACAGCTAGGGAGGGGCAGAGAGAGGGGGGAAGAGAGAGAATCCCAAGCCATTTCCGCACTGTCGACGTAGAGCCTGGTCCGGGGCTCGAACTCACAACCTGTGAGATCATGATCTGAGCAGAAGCTAAGAGTCAGACGCTTAACTGAATAAGCCACCAGGCGCCCAGGAACCATTTCCTGAGGAACAGACAGTAAGTGTGGAAAAGCAAAAAAGATTGATGACCATGATCACCTCCTCAGCTGAGAAAGGAAGTCCTGCCTGCTGTACGTGACCAGCAAGTCAAGCTGGGTCAAAGGTAATGGCCCCGGCACCCCCGCCTCTGTCGCCCTTACGAGTCCTGGCGTGGCCTTGCTCAGGCGGCCAGCATCAAACAACAGGGATCCATCCAGGAAGGACAAGAAAATGACCTCAGGAAGACATACAGACCAGTAAGTTTAATTCTGGCGCAAAACTGCAGATAGCAGATTTTCAAAAATTCATTTTCGTAATCACCATTAAAAAGGGAAGTCTTGGGGCACCTGGGTGGCTCAGTCGGTTCAGCATCTCACTCTTGGTTGTGGCTCAGCTCAGGATCTCACGGTTGTGAGATCGAGCCCCAGATTGGGCTCTGAGCTGGGCATGGAGCCTATTTAAGATTCTCTCTCTGTCTCTCTGTCTCTCTGTCTCTCTGTCTCTCTGTCTCTCTCTCTCTCTCTTTCTCTTCCTCCCTCTGCCCCTCCTGCACTCACTCACATGCTCACTCACTCTTTCTCAGAAAAAAAAAAAAAGGAAATATTTATTTCTTTCATAAATGGCCTTGACCATTAAAACCTAGATGATTTAAGAACCTAAACATTCCAAGAGGCCAGTTCTTTAATCTCTGTTATGGTTCGTAGCTTCGTTTTATTACATATGCTAATTTATTAGGTTTGTGCTCCAGTTTCTTTCTGCAATTCTCTTGCATCTAGTCACTTCAGGGACAGGAGTCTGTTCATGTTTTGACGGGCTGTAGAGGCATCGCCAGAGTGCCTTCTGTTTTATGAGAGCTGAAACGTATTTGCATTCAATTTTTCTAGCAGACTTCTGCCAGCTATTTAAGAGGACATATGGAGTTTCTTTTCTTACCTTTGAAAAGAGGGAAAAATACATGAAATCAGGGCATGTGGACAAATTTCCTTACTTCGTCTTGTTGTTTGGTGGAAACGTTTCTTCAGGCCAAGACAGCATCTGTAAGCTGGGACAGAAAAGCAATGAGGAGACCGTCAAGTCTGGACCACCGTGTCGTTTTCACTGAGTGCCCTTGGTTCCTCAGTCCTCGTGGGTTCAGTAAGCCTCAGACCCAGGGCTTGGCACCAGGGGCAGATCAAGCTCTATTGGCTTGGTGGTTGGTGTGGCCAAATCAAGGAGCTGATTCTTCATTCTTATGGATGTGAACCAGTAAGGGCTGCAGAATGGACCTGAGGCTCCCCGCCTGAGGCCCTTCTCTCTCTGATCTGTTACTCACTGACCTGATAATTCAATACCGTTCAGTGCCACCATCACTTTCTACAGACCCTTGGGTCCCAGGAATTATGCGCACGGAAGAAGGAGCATTCGGAGACCAAAGTCTCTGGGTTCAAATCCCAGCTCTGCGTCTTCCTCACTGAGCCATAGTTTCTTCATCTCTAAAGATGGAATTAAACCATCAGCCACGTCCAGGTGTTGTGAGGCCCACATGCGGTAATGAGAAGCCCGGATGGACTCAGTTTGCTCTGAGTTGGCTGCCTTCTTTCTCCTTCTGTTCCCCCCTGGAGGGGGCTGGGGAGCAGCATTCAGCAGGGGCCCCGTAAGTGTTTGATGCACCATGAGCTCATGAAGGGCTTTCCGGTGGTGCATGAGAATACCCATTTGTGTTCAAACGCAAGCCCTGTTAAAGTCCTTTCTTCTGATGCCCAGGATGCCCTCCTCCTTTGAGCCCCCGGGGGACATTCGCTTATCGCGGGCTGCACGCAGCACTGGGGGCCCCACACGTTTGCCATCTTCGCTTTTGACCAAAGCCAGCTCGGAAGGTTGTGTCCCCCAGTCCGCTCAGGACACTTGGCATCAGAAATGATAGATTCAGAGTAAAGACTAAGCAGACGACCTGGAGGCTGTCGGTGATCTTGGTCTCTTGGTGTCAGCAAGGAGCTTTGGGGCACAGCGCCGGGGGCTCAGTCAGGTAAGCGCAGCCTCTTGATTTCAGCTCAGGTCATGATCTCACAGTTCATGAGATTGAGCCCCACGTCAGGCTCTATGCTGACGGCTCAGAGCCTGCTTGGGATTCTCTGTCTCCCTCTCTGTCTCTGCCCCCCCCCCCATAAAGAAGTAAACTTAAAAAAAGGAGTTTTGAAATATTATATTTTCCCTTATTCCAAGAGCCCGGTGAACCCTGCTTTCTCTGCGGGCACTGAAGCCTCCTCACTGGCATCAGTTAGCGCCAGCTCGCTCTGCTCGCTCTGCCGGGATCACCGCCTGACCTGCTGGCGCCCTCCCCACTCCGCAGCTGCAGCATGCTCTCAGCGACCCTTCCAGAACACTGCTCCTCCACGCAGCTGCCCCACCCTCCCCGGGGACCTTGGGTTCCGGCTGCGCTAACAGCTTCCTCGGCTCTTCTCTGCCCCGGGCCCTCCCCCGCCCTCAGGCTGTCCTTCTGCCAGTCCCACTGCCTTCCTGAAGCCTAAGCCCCTCGTGGGGCGTGTGAGGGACCCGGGCTCGCAGTCGGGCAGATCTGGGTGCCACGCCAACTCCCTCGGAGCAAACCTCCCCCCCGGAGGCTCGTCTCATCTGTGAGACGTGATCAGCATCCGTGTGTCCGACGGCGGTCAGGAAGCGCCAGGGAGGCAAGGCCAGTACAGCCTTCTCCCAGAGCTCGGGCCGCAGTGGGTGCTCAGGAGGTGCCAGCTCTTGAACAGTGCGGCGCAGGGACCCATGGCCCGCTCGCCAGGAGCACAAAGCCCTAACTCCTGAGCTTGGCCCTCAGGGCACTGCCCCGCCCCCGCCTCCCGTCCCTAGGCCTCCCCCGAGGCCTGTGCCTTCCGGCTAAGGCTGGAAGCTCAACTTCGCCGTTTCTTCACCTCTTTCTTGTGCGTCCAGACCAACCCCAGAGTCACCGATGGGTGCAGCCTCTGCAGGCCTGCAGCCTGTGGCTCTCGGTGCAGGTAGGACCGCTCTTCTGCTGCCTGCTGTTGGCCTTCGCGGCCTTCTCCCTTCTCTGCTCCCAGGGGACAGGGAGCTCGGCTTACTCACCTCTGCATCCCCGGCAGGGCTCCATGCCAGGGCCCCTGCGCAGAGTGGACTGTTCCTGAAGGCTTGCATTAAACTAGTGCCGATGAGAAATAGCAGACAGTGTTCGAGGCCCGGTCGTTCGGTTTCCCAGCTAGGCAGCCGCGTACCTTGTGTTCATGGCATTATCGGTGTATACGGTTCAGTCTGCTTGCAGCCAGAGGGAAGTACAGGGTGGGGGATGTGTGTGCGTGCCGGGGGAGGGGCTGTCCGTGTCCATGTCAGGTCACCTACTGTTGTGTCTCAGGACAGATCATTCTATATTGTGATAGTATGTTCTTTTTTTTTTTTTTACATTTTTTTAATGTTTATTCATTTTTGAGAGAGAGAAAGAGAGCGCGACTGGGGGAGGGGCAGAGAGAGAGAGAGACACAGAATCCGAAGCAGGCTCCGGGCTCCGAGCTGTCAGCACACGAACCCACAAACCTCAAGACCACGTCCTGAGCCAGAGTTGGACGCTCGACCGACTGAGCCACCCAGGCGCCCCCTATTTGATGTTAGGTTACCCCTTCTTTAGGAAAGTGTGGTGGCGGTAGGCAATACTGGATCATAGTGGCTTTTTCTTTTTAAGATATTCTTAGTTGGCAAGGGAAAAGAACTGGGAGACAGCAGCCAAGTTTAACTTTTTACAGTAAAGAACAATAAAAAGCATTCTTCACGACACCACGTCGGCAAGGAAAGAGGTTTCAAGAGCATCACCAGTAACAGGCCCGTCTAGAGCCAGTGNCCACAGACACCGTGTGGACACTGACATACACTGTCTGATTTAATCTCAAAAGCCCCTTGAGCTAGATGGTGTTATCTCTGTTTCACAGCTGAGGCTCAGAGAGGTTAAGCTCTTTGCCCAAAGTGTCGCTGAGGCTCAGAGAGGTTAAGCTCTTTGCCCAAAGTGTCACAGACGTGTAAACCGAATTTCCCAAGCCCCATGGTCTGGCGTGTGCAGTGAGGAGGCCACATTGGCATCCATCCTCGGTAGGAAGCCCCAGGACCACAGCACCCACACCCACCGTCTCCCACCATCATTTGGGGGAAGCGAGGAAAGGTTCTCCGAAGTGCGAGTGGACAGCCCCTGCCTAGGGGCCTGCTCGGGGCCTTCACTCATATCTGGGGGGACAGCAGTGTCCCCATCGGACGGGTCTCACCCAGCCGCTGCCGCCCACGTGCCTTCTCACAGAGGGGCTTCCAAGCAGCTGACCCAGGCCAACTCACGACTTCCCTGTGCCCAAGCACCTTTGCACTCAGGGGCCCTTTCCTCCCTGAAACATGCTTACAAACCAGATCTTACTTACAGCTGTGTTGGTGTACAGATCAATATATTAATATCATGTATTGAAACGTTCTGGGCCTGAGAGTTCTTTTTTCACCTTCTGATTTTAAAGCATTTTGACGGGCTTCTAAAAGAACGATGAGCCGTAGGCTGGACGCCTGCTGAGCCCAGCGGGCAAGGAGGCCCTTTCCAAGAGCCTGCCAGAGTCGGGGGCCCTGGCCACTGCCCATCCCTGTTTCACGGATTGACCCGCGGACCTCAAAGCGTACTGCCTGCCTCCGTACCTCACAAACACATAGTGCCGATGGCCTCTCAGCTTCTACCGGTTTAGCTTTTCTACTCATGTGATGGGCCTCCGACCACTGCCCAAGCCAGAAAAATTCCTCTTCTGCCCCAGACACGTGCACACATAACTTACTCCTCAAAGCTCCCCCCACCTCGTTTTCGATGAGATCATATCAAGACTCATATCAAGACAAATAAATAGACCCCCCAGGCCTCTGTCGCACCCCAGGTCATCACACGCAGCCAGCCGTGGGGTCTGTTCTGGCCCAGCCGCAGCGGGCAGACACGCCCACGGGCAGAACCAGCCCTCTGGCATCCACAGCGTTCCCTCTCGATTAAGCCAGGCACTTCGCCCACCCCCGCTCCTCACAGGTTGGCAAGCTTGGGGTATTCTGGTAGGGAACATTCCTGTCCGTTCCAGCTTGAAATGAGTCTGCATTTCTTTGTCCAGCACAAAGCTCGGAAATGAATGATGACGCGGGAAAAAAGAGAAAGTCTCAGGAGAGCTTGCAAGGCTTGCTAATAAGCAAGGGCAGCTGGAGGTTAGGATGGAAACCTTTTCCGTAGACCTCTACGGACCCGGAGCCTCCCCGGGCAACACCCTGAAGCCCGCAGGCCTTTGGAAAGCAGTGTCTAAGGCAGGGCATGTGGAAGAGGAATTTGTACGGCAACGTGCTTTCTCTGCAGCGCACGGGGACAGGATGGACAGGTCACTAGGGCTAAAGTTTGTGGGGAGTGAGGCAAAAAGGGAAGGGGTCTTGCTTCTCTCTGCAGTCCCTGGAGACAGAATGACACAGCTATAGCGTTTACGACTTGGGTCCTGACCCGCCCTTCTGCTCTCCTGGGCCCTTGGAAATGGCCCCCGTGGCAGGATCCCACCTCGGAGCGGAACGTAACCCTCTGAGAGGTCTGCGTGGGTCCGTTGTTGGTTACGGGCAGGCAGGAAACAGGAGTGTCAGTTGAGGTTGCTTGTCCTGTGCCCTGTGGGCGACGGAGGACCCAGGAGAGCTTCTCTCCCTCTCTGCACCCCCGGTGCGGGCTGCTCGTCGCGGCCCCAGAGGCAGTGAAGTCGGCATTGTGGACGTGACGCTCCGCGTGGGGCCGAGGCACAGACTGAACCCTGCAGCGGCCGCTCGGGCTCTCAGCAGGGGCCGCCAGTGGCTGGGAGACCGAGGCGTGTGGGCAGCCAAGCAAACAGATCCCACGGCGGATCAGCCACGAAAACCATGCTCCGGTTACGCGGAGTCATGTTGGCACTCACAAGCATTTATTATTTTTAACTTCTTAATGTTTATATATTTATTTTTGAGAGAGACACAGAGACAGAGAAAGAGAGAGAATGAGTGACGGAGAGGCAGCGAGAGAGACAGACAGCTCAGCCCCGACGCGGGGCTCGAGCCCATGAACCGCGAGATCATGACCTGAGCCGAAGTCGGACGCTCAACCGACTGAGCCAGCCGGGTGCCTCCCACCCAAGCATTTAAAATGGGAACCGCATGGGTCTCTGGTGCCTAATAAAATTTGCCATTTAATTTGTATTTCTTTGACCACTAGGAGGTTGAATTTGTCACCACACGGCCGTTTTCATTTGTCATCTGCGGGGACACTTGAGGCCACCTTCCTGTTTGGTAGTTGCCCCAGTTCTGTCTGCTGATGGCCACACTCTCACCTCTCCCTCCTGATCCCCCGAAGCTGTCACACTGGACCCGTCTTACAATTACAATCGAGAAGCGTCAGCTGCCGCCGTCGCTCTCTTCGGGCTCTGTGTCGTTCAGCCCGCTCTCTGGGGCCGTGAGCGGCGAAGCAGAGGAGCCTTTCTCTCTCCACTTCTCCCACACGCAGGGCTGCCGGCCAGCACCCCGTCCACACCAGCTTTTCATCTGCACAAGCTCCCGTCCAGTGCTAAATATAGCTTTATTTAACGTAATGGTACAAGGTGCTTTCTACTTTTAAATCTGGACTGGGCAGGGAGCGGGACATTTACATAACCAGGCAGCGTCAGCCCCGGAACAAATCTTCTGATCTCCTCAGCTGGACCAGGGAGTAAACCAAGGAACAGGGAGGCTTGGAGCCCTGCCCCTGTCCGGTGGCTAATTACACCCCAGGTGTCTTAACCTCAGGTCAGTGCACTGCGCGCACCCACCCCCACATCCAAGCAAAGGGCCCAGTGAGTCCTTTGTAGTGGGTGCCGAGCACCTGATTCCCTGCAGAGGCTGGCGGGTCCCCATGGAGAGCTCACCACCAGACGGGGGCAGTGGTCCCGCCGACTGGCTCACCACCCAGAGAGATCGTGTCCGGTTCTCATATACTTAACTTACTTGACTGAGTGATTGATTGACTGATTGATTGATTCATTGATTTGGGGCCACTTCCCCCAGCTGGCGGTTAATTCACTTCTGAAGTTTTCCAGAGCTTCCCCCAGACCACAGATCTTCCCAGGGAAACTGTGGCGCTCTCCCCGGACCAGCCGCCAGGGACCCCACACTCGGACTCAGCGGCACATACAGGTGCCTTCAGGGGCCAGGAAAGTACGTCAGCATGTCCGGTGGCGGGGGGGAGGGCTACAGGCACGCCTTGAGGGCCAGGACTTCATCCGTGTGCACTGCTTTATCCCCACACCTAGAGCGGAGCCTCCACGCCATAGACCGTCCCCAATAAAATATGCAGAATGACTTATGTGGGGACTGCAGAGACCTGGGAAGTGCATGTCTCAAGGAAGGCATTCTCGTCATAAAGCAGGACTCCGGGCAAGACTTGGCTCCCAGCTTGCAGCCCCTGTGGCGGAATGGGCGACACTGGCTGGGGCGGAACAGGGATCCGTCCATGTTGCTTGGACGGGTTATCCAAGCTCGTCGCTTTGTGGGTCATGTTCAGTCGGAGTCAGGATGCAGATTACCCTTCTGTTTAAGCTCTCAAGCCCTTTCCATGAACAGCCCTGGCCCCTTAATGACCCTGCACTCGTTGGACTGTGTATGAATTTTCACACTTGCCCTCCTAGACTTGCTAAACATGAACTTGCTTACTCGGAGAAGGGTGACATATTGTTGCCTTTTCTGAAAGGGGCGTAAGCAAACAGTGCAGGATGTTTGGTGCCAGAATCGTCTGGAGACCCGTTCGTCTTCACAGGGTGCCACGTCCAGTCACAGCGCCCTGGACCGTGGTGGCACAGCCCCTGCAAGCCCCTCGGGTGAAGCGGTGGCACTGGCCGCTCCCTTGGGCACCGCCCTTCCATCCCCTTCTCGCGACACCCCACACCCAATCGTTTGCGTGTGTAGCAAATCCCTTGAAGCAAAAGAAGTTTGGCTCTTGGGTCAGGCAGCTGTTGCGGAGTGGACGGGCTAGATGGGGGGCCTTCTGATCACATGTGCCCTAACCCTACAAAGAGTTGACAGATAGGAGACCGTGTGCCTCTGCATGGAAGCCCAGCACCAGTTTCTAGACTGTGGACTCCGCCACTGACTTGTCACTTAAACACTTTGACTCCCTGGTGAATTGGGAAGGGTATCAAAACATCCTCCGGGGCGCCTCGGGGGCTCAGTCAATTAAGCATTGGACTTCGGCTCAGGTCATGATCTCGCAGTTCGTGAGTTCAAGTCCTGCGTCGGGCTCTGTGCTGACAGCTCAGAGCCTGGAGCAGCTTCGGATTCTGTGTCTCCCTCTCTCTCTGCCCCTCTCCTGCTCACGCTCTGTCTCTGTCTCTCTCTCTCTTTTTCTGTCTCTCAAAAATAAACAAACATTTAAAAAATTTAAGAAAACATTGCTAGCAAAACAAAACCTCCAGTAGCATCTGCTTGGAGGAACACTTTTTGCAAAATCGAGCCATAGCTGTCATTAATATTTTGGCCAGGAGACATGAGTCAGAAAGATACCTTAGAAGGTACCAAAGAGATTAAAGTTCCAGGTTTTCTTGAAACATTTTACTGGTTAATGGTAAATACACACACACACACACACACACACACACACGTGTGTCAGCAATATTTGACTTCCAATTTACAAACCCTTCGATGGGATAAATATACTCAATTATAGGTAGAAGCCACTACTACCAAGAAACAATCATCTCCAGCTTATAATGATGTTCTACGTTCTGATGAACTCAAAGAGGCAGATAATTTTTAGTGGTTGAGTTGCCTCTGCCCCTTCAATGCCCTTGGCCCAGATCCTGGACTGATCGTCACTTTCAGCCGTGAATGTCAAAGCTGGAAGGGAAGTGACTTGCGTCAGTGAGGCATATATTCAGCCGCAAATAACAGAAAACCTGGCCAGCAGTGGCTGCAGGGGCAGTGGACTAATTTTCTCATGTAACAAGATGTTCAGGGGCAGGCGGTGGCTCACAGTGGGCTCAGCGGATCCTATGCTGTCCGGGCCGGGCTCTTTCGGTCTTTCTGCCCCACCCGACTCAGCATTTTGGTGTTCATCCTCAGCGCTGTCTCAACGGCACACCGGGGATCCAGGCAGAAAGAAGTGGGGAAGAAGCGCAGCTAGATCTCTTCACCGGGTTACCCTCAGCAGGCTTTCCTGTCGGGCTCACGGGTCACCACTGTGTCCCATGCCTGCCCCGGGGCTACCAGGGGGGTGGGAAGCGGAGGGTTCTTCTGTCCCGCCTCTGCGGTAGAGGAGAGCGAGGGAGAATGGGCTTCCGAACCCCTGCGGGGAGACTCTTCCAACAGGCTCGTTGTGCAGATGACAAAACAGCTCCAGGGGCATGAAGTAATTCGGTCGAGAGCCCAACACTAAATGAAGGTAGAGCCAGATCTAGAACCCAGGTCTCTTAACGCCCAGTCCAGAAAGCTCCCTCCCGGATGACACCATGGACATAGTTTGACAGAGTCTGTGGCTGAAGTTCTGTTGAGGGCACAGAATACCGTCCAAACCACGAGGTAATGTGTCTGCAGCCAGCAGCAGGGGCCAGAGATACGGTAGCCTCCACATGAGGTCTCCTTCCTTCCCGAAAAGTCAACTCCGTGTGAGTCACAGAAGCGAGGCCGTGTCACAGCAGGCCTCCTCCGGCGCCTCCCTTCTGGGTGGATTTCCTGAGCCTCTTGTTCCTTCGGCACGTCGATGTTTACGTGTGGCAGGGTGGAATCAGTCTCATGATGAGCACCGTGACAATGTAGAGTTCCCTTGTCGTTGTTAATGTGCTGTTCTTGTCTTCTGTCCCCTTCTGTTATCGGACCAAACAGAAGTATTCTGCTGTTTCTCTCTGCAACATCTCCACAGAAGTCCTGAAAGTCATCAATGCCACAGAGGAGCTGATAGCAGAGTCCGCAGGGCCCTGGGAGTTCCCGCCCGTCCCTCCCGACAGAGAGAAGGGGGCGTTTCCTCTTGGGACAGACCAAGTGAGACTGGATGAGCACCTGACTTCCCTGGAAGAAAACGTAAGACAGTGCGGGTGCTCCCCGTCTCGGGGAGACGTGCGAAGAAGAAACTGGTGACATTGTGACCCATCACAGACAGTGCAAGGACACACACACACACACACCCCACCGCCACCACCGTAGCAAATAGTGCTCAGGGAGGGTGTCAGGCTGGGCTCTCCGGAAGCAGACCCCGAGGAGAGGATGGCTTGCCTTGGGCAGTGCACCCCCTGGGGGGCTGGTCAGGGAGGGGGAGGGACTAGGGGAAGCTATGAAGTCAAGCGAAGCCGTGACCTTAGACAGAGAGGAGCTTTGACCTCTAGGGAGCCCTGGGGTCTCAGCTGCGTCTCAGAGAGGTGTCCTGAGCTGAGGCAAAGGAGCTGGCCTCTCGCACAGCCAGCAGGCACTTCAGTCTCTGGGCAAGCCAGCTAAGCGTCTAGAGTAGCCCAAGGCAGGCTTCGGTGTAGGGCTGAGCGGCGGGGACCCCAAGCACACTGGAGCGGGGGTGGGGCAGTGCAAAACTAGAAAGGGGCCCGGGGAGGATCCAGGTGGAGCACGGCCGGTGCCGCTAGAGGGAAGGGGGGTGGTTGCCAACGGAACTTGGGTCACAAGTGGTCTGCCCTGCTTACGGGTCTGTGTGCTGGTAGTGGATTTTTCTAGCCTCGCTCAGGAAGAAAGGAAGGAGGGAGCAGATTCTTACATATAAATACCCACGCCCATTGCTGAGTGTTCTAATAAATGTCTGATGAGCATTTGCCATTCAGAAAGGGGGTGACACAGAGAGATTTGGAACATTAGCCACAGGGGCCACCGTCACCATCTCCAGCTGGCATCATCATGCCCACAATGCCAAATGAAGTCAGGTGGTCCCTCCTTCCCAGACCTGGCCAGGACAAGCCCTGACTCTGGGGAGCCGTCAGGAACGCAGTTCTCAGAGATGGGGACCGGTTGGTAGAGGCAGTTGTTGCAAAAAGCTGAAACGACAACAAATCAGAATGACTCCAGGTTAAAAAAAAAAAAAAAATGCCAGTAGTTGCTTTATCTTGAAAGTTGAAGACTCTCTCCCTTTGAGTTCCCATAAAGCCTAAGCCGAGGTCTATCCATCTGCCACTTAGCCTCACTTGGCTGCCCTTCCCACCTGTTCATCTGTCCCCATTACATCGGCACCATCGACATTTCGGGTTCGATGATTCTTTGTTGGGGGGGGCGCCTGTGTGGTTCAGCATGCGCAGCACCCCGGGCCCCTACCCACGAGATGCCGGGAACAGCCCCCTCCTCACTGTGACGATCGAATGTCTCCAAACGTTGTCAGACGTTGGAGAGGAGCCGAATGGAGGCGCAGCCACCCCCAGACCGGGCAGCAGATGTATAGCCCCTGCCGAACGGGGTCTTGTCCCTCATGAGCCCAGCCCTTGCCAATCACAAGCCCAGCCCTGCCCACAGCCGGACACAGAGGTGCTCAGAGAATGTGTTCACCTGATAGAAGATTCTGACGAATGAAGTCTTTTTTTTTAGGAAGAAATGTTTTACTTCTAAGGCGTAAGGTCTCTGTTCTTTAGATATGTCTGTAATAAGTTCTGTTATTTATCTATCTATTAAGTGCCGATAGTCCTCAAATGGCCGTGATCCTAGGCACACAGAGGTGAAAAAGTTAAAGTCAAGACATGCTTCTCCAGGAAGGGGGTGGGTTTTTCAAAGTATCGGATTAAAGCAAAACATGCAACGGGTGAAATATTCAGATTTAAATGACAAGCGTGGATCCCATGGCACAGACTTAAAGCAACAGCCTGCTTTTTTTTTTTTTTCCCTCCAAGGGGCATCGTGACAAATGCAGTGGCCTCGTGGGGGTTTTCATTCTGTAGCATCCTTTCATCACACACCATGTCTCCCTTCCTCGGGCTCCTTAACACCCCCAGTTAGAACACATGCACGTACCTGCTGACGTGAGAGGCCGGCAGCCCCAGCAGGCACCTGCAGTGCAGGCTGGCATTGCACCCATCTCACCCCTGCCCAGCCCTCGAGATGCCTCCCCTGTTCCCCAGGAGTCAGCTGCTCCTCCCTCCGCCCCCCTCCCGCCACCATCCAGCTCTTCAAACCGCACCCAGAAGAAACTCCATCGCTGTTCCTTTGAATTCCGTGGGTTTGGAGTCAGAGAAGGGAGGGCTCTTTTCATTATCTCCTCAGAGACAGAGATCACAGAGCCCTGGGTGGGTTTGGCGCTGCGGTTTCCAGTATGGAATTCAGCCGAGCGGCAGAAGGGCAAGGCCGATTTCTGACACGGGCCTCTGGGTGCAGCTGATGTAACGAAACCGGGCTTTTGTCTGTCCGTGTGCTAAAGAACGGCTCCCTCACTTGTCTCTCTCGCTGCCCGGCTCCTTTGTGCCGAGGAATGGGGACTGTCAGAAATAGCCCCGGAGACACGGCTTCTGGCCTTCTGAACGCTGGCTACCGAGGACCAGCCCGGGGACTCAGAGATGAAAGGGAACATTGGCTTGAGAATGTTTCACCTTTAAAAGGACGTGGGAAGGTTTCAGAGCTACCTAAGATAACAAAAGAATGCCCTTCCCCTGCTTTCACCAAGTGCCTTGTTGATCCACTTAATGGGAGTCGGGCTTGGGGATTTCAGAATTCCTCGAGTCTCACCTGCTGCCTGGCTTGGCTCTGTGAAATCAGCTCTTGTCTCCCCTGCAGGCAGGGGGAGCCTGGGGCCAATCGCAGCCTCCCCTGGGCACCACTGGGAGCTCAGTGCCTTGGATTGCACACCCCAAGCTCTGGCTGTGAGGTGGAGGGTTTCACTGTCCCCGCAGGGACCTGGCTGGGAAAGCAAGTTTCAGGAAGTGTGGGTAAGGCTCAGGGCTGCTGTAGCACCCGGGGAGTAGCAGTCGGGGGCGGGGAGAGCGGTCACGGGGTCTGCACCCCTGAGGGTGTAGCCCATGGAGAGCTGGAGCCAGAGGTCGCCCCCTGGAGGGAGCTGTCGCCAGGAAGCCCACACAGAGAGCGAGCAGGGCTACGGGAGACGAAGGTCTTTCTCCTCCTGCCTTTGATCTCCTGCTGGTGTCTGCCGCTGGCCAAACCCGCCCCAGCCAGCAAGGCGCCCTGGTGATGGGGTCCACACAGGTGGACGGGGTGGGGCTGAGAGGGGTGGAAAATGGGTCTACGAGTCAACACAAGGACTAGCATGACCGTTCTCAGACCTGTGGTGTGAGCAGTAGGGACCACAGAGGCCATCTTGTGATTGACGCAGGGTGATGAGTGGGAGGGACAAGTCAGCCACCTCTTCCCCCTCCCCCC
>NW_027528417.1:570207-575245 GCF_008692635.1 Crocuta crocuta
CACCGCCACCATCTGAGGACCTCCCAGACAGCCTGGGGCGCCCAGTATTTCCCAGCACAAGGGGTGGTCGAAGGACAGTCGCAACTTCCCGCTGAGCACTGCCCTGTAACTCTGGCCACACCAAATCCATCGCGTAGGTCATGGCCGGAGACACGGTGGCACTTCCCCTTGAGGGACCCCGCTCCGCCGCAGAATCCGGGACCAGGCGGAGGGTGCTGGTCCTCCTCCTCGAGGCTCTCGGGTAGCCCTAGGGCCCTGCAGCGGCTGTGGCCCTGGAGATGGTCCTGGCCACTCCGGTGCCCTCTGCCCTCCAGAGCAAGCAAAGAATTGCTGTCAGTTCCTGTGTAGCTTCAGTTCTCTAGAACGTGCTTCCCGGAAGGTAAGTCCAACAAGATGCTATAAGATCAAATCAGTTTGGTCAATCTAGGTGTCTTTCTAGGAAAATTGAGATACGGATTAGCACATTAAAGACTCTACGAAGTCCCACAGCATAGAAATATGTTTAATTCTCTTCATCCTAGAGGCTTTGACCACAAAGTCCTTCCATCATGAAACGCCTATTCTCGGTTTGAGAAACCACTTTGAGAAAGGCATTTTGAACCCGGAGCCAGTGCATGGGCATCGGTGGCTGGAGCTTGGAGAAGACAGAGATTACACAAACATGGCGGCCATGGTTCTCGCCAAACATGGGCCTTTACTCGGCCAGTGATTTCAGGTTCATGGCTTGCAAATGGGTTGATTTGGGGAGGTTTCTTTAAGATTACAATAACATTTCCATCGTCACAGGACGTTAACTTTTGTTATTTTAGCCCCGGCAACAGAGCAAAGGTCACGTTGCTCTATGAGCACAGGAACCCTAGGATCTCAGGTCAGAGTTGGAAATGTAAGACGTCGTGACGTAGCTTGGCAACCAAGATTAAGCATCAGGGCCCCGTAGGGCAGGGTGGGTAAAGGCCTAGGGACTGGCATCGGCCCCTGAGCTCAGATCCTCGCTCCACCACTTCCTGCCGCGAGGCCTCCGGACACGGCGTTCCCCTCTCTGACACCGTGACTATAAGGGCACCCACCTCGGGGACCGCCACGAGCAGTAAGGGAGAAATGTCGCATGGAGCCCTTGGCTCCATAAATGTGTGCCGTCACCATCTCAGGCCCTTTCCGCGCCGTCGCCATCACCGGGGCAGTGAGTTCCTGCTCAGCCGGCGTTGGGGCCAAACCGCAGAACCTTCCCTTCCCCTCGAGCCGGGAAAGCAGGCGCTCAGGGAAGAACACAGAGTAAAAGGTGAACATTTTGGCCTTACTGAGCTCTTTTGTACTGGAGCTCGGAGGCTTGGAGCCCCTTCATAGTGCTTTGATTTGGCAGAGAAAACAAAAAGCATTATCGGGTGACCGTATTGAAGACAAAATAAGACTGAGACGGTACAGCTGTAGAGTGAGGTGATGTTGAGTTCTGTGTGTTTCTGGAAAAATCCAGGCTCTTGAGACCAAAGTCATGTCAAGTTATGTTTGGGGTACCTGGGGGGCTCAGTCGGTTAGGTATCCGACTTCAGCTCAGGTCATGATCTCACGGTTCGTGAGTTCGAGCCCCGCGTCGGGCTCTGTGCTGACAGCTCAGGGCCTGGAGCTGCTTCAGATTCTGTGTCTCCCTCTCTCTACGCCCCCTTCTTGATCTCTCTCTATCTCTCAAAAATACATAAACATTAAGAACAAAAGTTATGTTTAATCCTATTGTCACACTCACTCAGATTATTGATCTCATTTAAATAATAATTCCAAATTTTGTTTCATTGTGTAACACTGTAAGTTTATATTTAAAATTATCTAGGGGCGCCTGGGTGGCTCGGTCAGTTGAGCGTCAGCCTCTCAGTTTCAGCTCAGGTTGTGATCTCACGGTTTCAGGGTCCAGGCTCTGCTCTGACAACGAGGAGCCTGCTTGGGATTCTCTCTCCCTCTCTCTCCACTCCTCCCCTGCTCACGCTATCTCTGTCTCTCTCAAATAAATTTAAAAAATTTTTTTAATTAATAATAATAAAATAAAGTTATCTTATCAAGGGGCACCTGGGCAGCTCAGTCGCTTAAGGATCCAACTTCGGCTCAGGTCATGAACTCAAGCCCCACATCAGGCTCTCTGCTGTCAGTGCAGAACTAGTTTAAGATCCTCTGTCTCCCTCTCTCTCTGCCCCTCCCCTGCACTCATTCTCTCTCTCTCAAAAAAATTTTTTTAATTAAATAAAAATTTAAAAAATGAAAGTATCTTATCAAAATCCATTTACCTTGTATCCTCTCTCCCACTTTCTTTCTCCCCTCAATTTTCTTCCCCTCTGAAGAGAAACTTTTAACTTCACAACTTTTAAAAAAAATTTTTAATGTCTTATTTATTTCTGAGAGAGAGAGAGAGAGAGACAGTGTGAGCAGGGAAGGGTCAGAGAGAGAGGGATATAGAGAATCAGAAGCAGGCTCCAGGCTCTTAAGTTGTCAGCACAGGGCCTGACGCGGGGCTCGAACCCACGAATCGTGAGATCATGACCTGAGCCGAAGTCAGACTCTCAATTGACTGAGCCACCCAGGCGCCCCAACTTCACAACTTTTAAGAGACACATTTTTAAGGTTTTCTCCACTCAAATAGCTTTGAAATACTCACCATTTCCTTCAGGCGACAAACAATAAAGAAGGTGTATCTTGTCTTTAAGACAAAGAGTAAATATATTAAACTGTGAGGAGATTTTAGAAACAGAAGTTCTCTGATGCTCACATGTGACCAAGAAATAGAACTCTAAGGGCACACTGAAGTACAGCGACTGTCGGCAGACATTTGATTCACGACCCCCTAGATGAGGGACAAATCGCTTACCACGACGGACTTCCGCTACCGTAGTTACCCCCAGAAGCTCCGCAGGCCAAGCCCGTCGTGCCTGGGGAGGAACACATGCTCATTCAGCAAACCTGCACCCGCCTTTGCTGCACTCTGAAATGTTGTGTAAAATTGCCAGGGTTTTTCATTATTAAAAAAAAATGTTTAATGTTTATTTAGTTTCAAGATAGAGACAGAGTGCGAGCAGGAGAGAGGCAGAGAGAGGGAGAGCTCCAGGCTCTGAGCTGTCAGCGCAGAGCCCGATGCGGGGCTTGAACTCACAAACCGTGGGATCATGACCTGAGCTGAAGTCAGACGCTTAGCCGTTTGAGCGCCACCAGGCGCCCCTAAAATTGCCAGTTTTGATGGAGATGAGGAATCAGGCCAAGGAGTTGACAGGCTAGGAGCCTCTCGGTGTTCTTTCCCCAACTCACCGACACTCCGTGTAGCCCAGCGCCAAACACGTGCATGACCGTGTGCACAAGCTCTTGGTTCATCCCCACTCTGGTTTATTTTTAACTCAAATTAGAAGAGCTTGTGTGACCGCCATGTCTTTTCATTCAAATCAACTTTAAATTGCTGCAATTGCGCATTTAGAGCTTTGTGGACTTTGATGACATTTCAGAAACCCCTCGTTAAGCAATTAGCTTCTTTAGATCAATCTCTTCCCGGGTCATTGGTTGTTTCATCCACGCTGTTCTTTAGGCAGAAGAGAATTTGTTTCACTCCTCCTTGCTGGCATCCGTGGTCTGAATGAGTCCAAGGAGTCTACCTTCTGTTTGCCCACTTTTATTGCAATCGCTCTATTAGCTCCTGAGTCAGCATTTTGTCCCTTTGACTTTTCCTCAACTCCCTTTCTTTGTCTGATTTTCTCTTTAATTTTCAAGAGCTCTCAACAAACTGTTTTCCTTGGCAGATGAATAGATTTGACAGGTTTCTTTTAACACTGCACCTTTTTCTAAGAAATAAACTATTTTCCTGAATTTCAGGTCCCTTTTCATCCCCTTAACCTGCTGTAGGTAATCAATCAGAGATAATTCATTCAAAATATTTTCAGTTGTTCATTGTTTTTCATTAATTTCATCTCTTTTATGTTTTCTGAATTTTTCTCAGTTACCAAATGCCAAGCAAAAATTAAAAAATTTTTAAATTTTTATTAAATTCAAGTTAGTTAACATACACAGCGTAATAATGGCTTCAGGAATAGAATTTAGTGATTCATCCCCTACATAGGACACCCAGTGCTGGTGCCAACAGGTGCCCTCCTTACTGCCCGCGCCCGTTTAGCCCATCCCTCACCCAGCACGCCTCCAGCAACCCTCGGTTTGTTCTCCGGGCTTAAGAGTCTCTTATGATTTGCCTCCTTCTCTGTTTTCATCTTATTTTTCCTCAACCAAAATTTCTACTGGAAAAATCACATCATGAGTTGTTCTTTGCTCTTCATCTTGGCATTACGGCTGGAATCACTGGACAGATTTGCAGTCTGTGTAGCTGATGCCGTGTACTTTGGACTATTTTAAAAATCATTTTTTCAGAATTTAAAAGTTGCGTTTTCTTGCCGGGAAAATGACTCTTCTATCATTTTTTCAGAACTTAAAAGTTGCTTTTTCTTGCCGGGAAGGTGAGGTGGGGGGGTGGGGGGGTGCAGTTGACAGTGAGGGGGTAGGCAGACCCCACCGCACCGTTTACCTTTAGGAAGGAAGGTTTATAAATGGGGGCGTTCCCTGTCCCCCCCCCGGGCTGAGCCTGGGCGCCCGGAAGGGGCGCTGGTCCCAGGGCCGGGGCTCAGGGCTGCCCCCGCCCCCCCCGCAGGTGTCCCTGNGGGGTTCCCCCAGCCCTCCTTCCGAACACTACAGCCTTGATAACGTACCGGAGCTCTCTGTAAACCCATGTCACCTTCCTCTTGCACAAATTCTCGGACCCGTCCGTAGGCCTCCTTGCTGTACGGCCCCGTTCCTTCCCAGCGCACCCTCCCCTGACCTGTGCTCACTGCTGATGACTTACTGAGGCCCGTTTCCCCCGCTCTGCACGAAAGGCCCCATGAGCAGTCCAGCTGCACACAGTGACTTCAGTGTCTGACGTGCCTGACACGGGTTTGGGACTTTGAATAAAACTGGGGTGAATAGCTGAATGAAACTGAAAATACAGATTTCTTTATGAGAGGAAGGAAGAGAAAGGAAGGAAGGAGGG
>NW_027528417.1:575279-608355 GCF_008692635.1 Crocuta crocuta
AAAGAAAGAAAGAAAGAAAGAAAGAAAGAAAGAAAGAAAGAAAGAAAGAAAAAGAAAGAAAGAAAGAAAGAAAGAAAGAAAGAAAGAAAGAAAGAAAGAAAAAGAAAGAAAGAAAGAAAGAAAGAAAGAAAGAAAGAAAGAAAGAAAGAAAAAGAAAGAAAGAAAGAAAGAAAGAAAGAAAGAAAGAAAGAAAGAAAGAAAGAAAAAGAAAGAAAGGAGGGAGGGAGATTTCTCAAACCCGTATTTAGCGTGATTTTGATATGGCCGATTCAGAACTGAAATGATACTGTCCGTAACTTTGTGAAGACACGTGTTTGCAGTGCGCATGGACATTGCCATGGCCTCTGACTCTGGATCAGAACTGACTATGGTCTAAGTTGCTGATCCTCAAAGTGGGGTCCGTGAGACTTGCTGATCTCTGCACTGTAAGCTCAGTATAAACCCCTGGCTCACGGATATACACCTTGCGTCTTTAAACTGCATCCTCGGAGAACTGGGGTCAATAGAAACCACGTATGGATAGAGAGGACAGTCTTGACTGGTAATTATTTTTTAAACAGGTATTTTTGTTTTAGAGAGTCAAAAATTACAACCACCACTGACAGCACGAAGCACTCTTGAGAATGTGACCTCGCCCATTTTGCACACT
This sequence comes from Crocuta crocuta, assembly GCF_008692635.1. Taxonomy (NCBI): domain Eukaryota; kingdom Metazoa; phylum Chordata; class Mammalia; order Carnivora; family Hyaenidae; genus Crocuta; species Crocuta crocuta. Next base: position 575,929 of record NW_027528417.1, read on the forward strand.
GTGGGTGCGTTAACACTGAGTGCTGGGTGTGGTGGCCTCATTAGACATGGCTCCATCCACTATTCGTTATCAGCAAAAACAGCTGAAGAGTGTCTCTCCCCAAATACAAATCATTTTCCCTAAGTGCCACCCAATGTTTAATCAATTTACTGTCAAAGCTGTAGAAAGTGGAATCAAATCATTTGTTTTCTGGGAGTACACCCTGCAGCAAATAACTTCTTGAACGGTTTAGCCGGAAGTAATATTATTTTTGGGTGTTTGGGAGGGTTATGTTGGGTAATTCATCATTCCCGCTTCTAGATTTCTCCTGTCTTAAATTGTTGGAGCCATGCTTTATGGCAGAAAATCCTGGAGCCCAAAATAGCATTTTCTCTGTGTTTCAATGTGCCTGGTTTTTATACATTTTGAACATTAGAGTAACGTGTTCAATAATGCCTAGTGTTCAGCGAGCCTTACTTTGTGCCCGAGGTTCTACTTAACACTTGACCTCATTATCGTAATAAATCCTTCCAGCAACCCCGTGAGGTGGCTCCTGTTGTGTTCCCCTTTTATTTCTAGGGAGACTGAGGATCAGAAAGGTTACACCACTTGCCCAAAGTCAAGTAACTAGCAGGTGATGGAGCAGGGTTTGTAGCTGTCCTCCTGAGCTCGCCACGTTCTCCGCCAGCCCGCGCTGTGTGGCTTCCTGAGAAACATGTCGGACCTGGCTTCAGACACATAGTCCCTCCCTTGCCTAAGTGTCCTTCATGTGCAAAGGAGGGCGTCCACACCGCCTTCCGTTTTAGGGGCCTTCTCTCAACCTGGGAACCTTCAGAAGCATGGAGACTGTCCCGTGCCGCGGGCCACTGTCAGAGAAAGGACAGATCTGTCCTGAGCAGCTCAAGAGAGTGCAGGGATGGGGAGGTAGGGGGTCCTCAGGGCAGAGTCCACGTACGCTGGCTGCATGGCCGACTTTCAGGTTCCGGGCCTGACGCCCCAGTCATACTCAGGCTGTGTCAGGAGATCAGTGAGAGGGCAGTGGTCCCTGCCTCCCCCTCCCCCGCCAGCCGGCTCCGGCCTCCTCCTGTGTCCCCATGGCAGGCGTTGGCAGGTCCTCTGGGGCCGTGTGGCAAGAGCATGAGCGTTGGCCTTAATCCAGAGCTCTGCCCCAGACCAGCTCTGAACCCTGTGACCCACGGTCTCCCCGTTTGTCAAACCGTGGCACCCGTGACATAGGCTTACGAATGAGCTCATGAGCAAAGCGGGAATGAGTTCACATATTTAAAGTGCTTAGCATGATGGCAGGTACATATCAATGCTCTTTTCCCGGAGATGGACTGTGTCTTCCTCAATCCTGGGGACCTGCATGGATCAGGGTTCTTTCCGGGCACTGAATGGGCTCCTGTGCTTGGTATCTGCCTTACGACTCTGTTGGGAAAAAATCTGAACTCTCTCTGACCTTCTGATGTTATAGTCGGGGAAACTGATGCCCAGAGGGGAGGGAGTTTCTCAAGGCACTTGTCCTTTTCCTGAAAGAAATGGACTTGAACCAGGGGCTGTTTGGACCTCCCTCCTAACAGCTGGTGCTGTGTGGTTTTGGTTCATAGAGTCATGGAAGATGGAAGAAGGACCTGTAAATCACAGCTGCCTTTCACAGTCCACGTCAAGTGTTGCCTGCTATGGAAGCCTCCCCTGACCACCTTTCACACCCCTCCGCCACCATGCTGAGCCAGGAGGCCCCCCGGCCGGGGTTCCCATCATGCTCTGGGCTTCCGTTTATCCCTAGAAATACTCTGACAAGGGTGTTGATACACTCTGGAGCTACCAAGCTAGACATTTAAATTTACAAAGAAAAGCCTAGGTTGTGTTTTCTTACTACAGCACTAGACAGAGAAGGGCCTGGTAGAAGTTGAATGAATGAGGGGCACCTGGCTGGCTTAGTACAGCACACGATTCTTGATCTCAGGGTTGTGAATTCGAGCCCTACATTGTGTTAAGATTTTTTGTTTTTAAATCTTAAAAACAAAGAAGAAGTTGAATGCACGAACATACATCAAAGCAGCTTTCATCTTTATAGATTCCCGACACTTATAACACTCTCCCCTCCTGTGCTTTTCCCCTACCAATGCTGTCTTTCTGTTGCATTCAGATTTCTGATATCGAGAGCCGGATTTCAGCCCTGACCATTGCGGGATTAAACATAGCCCCATGTGTGCGCCTCACAAGAAAACGAGATCAGAAGCAAAGGAACCAGGTGCGTTTGTCCCTCCCTCCCTCTGCTGGAATATTGCATGACCCAGAAAATTAGAAGATAAGAAATCGTTGGCTTTGTGAAGTGTTATTGATCACTGCATTCTGTCTATAGGTACAAACCATAGACACATCGAGGCAGCAAAGGAGGAAACTGCCTGCCCCGCCAGTGAAAGGTGTGCTTGAAGTCAAACCTGCAAAGCTACCAAAGAATTAAGCCTGACTTACTTATTTTGAGTGACTCCGTGATCTGAGTCTGAGAACCAGACCTAACGGGGGGCTCCTACCCAGAAGTCCTCTTGTGGAGAATCTGAATCCCCCCCCCCAAGAAGCGGATCCACACACAAGGATGTGATTTGAGACGTGATTCCTACGTGGTAGGAAAAGAGAGAAATGATTCAGGGAAGCAAATTAAGTCAGTACAGTATAATTTCTTTTTTTAATGTGTATTTACTAATTTAGAAAGAGAGTGTGTGTATGTGCAAGCGGGGAGGGGCAGAGAGAGAGGAAGAGAGAGAATCCCAAGCAGGCTCCGCACTATCAGCACAGAGCCCAACGCAGGGCTCGAACTTATGCGCTGAGATCATGACCGGAGCTGAAATCGGGAGTCAGACTGAGCCACCCAGGTGCCCCAGTACAGTGCAATTTAGTTCATAGCTTACTTTCTGGGCAACTGAGGCTAAGACCTGCTGGGGACTTCTGGGAGACAGTATTGACTGCACCTCAGAGTTCCCTACCCAAAGAACAGAAGATGAGGATGTCAGCTGTCAGCTCTCATCCCCTGAAGTTTCCGGTGGGGGTGGGGAGGCATTAACTCCCTAGCACTTCTGCCCCGCCCCATGCACAGACAAGAGAATGACGGTGCTTATGGCCACATGCTGTCGGAATGTGGGGAATGTCAGAATGTGTGGTGACATCAGGGAAGTGTGGGCGGGACACCGAAGGCCCAACCCAGAAGGGACTCCAGCAATGCTGGTGATGTCATCCTCATCCACTGGGCATTTTCAACAATTCCCCTGGGTTCAGGAGCCACATAAGACGATGCCAAAGTAGAAATTTCGATCTACAACGTAGAAGAGTAGACAGAAGATAGATGTTTGAGTCTTGGTTCCACTGATCTTTCTTCAGCAAACATTTACTGAATGCCTACTTTATATTCCATCAGATCCTATACAGTTACCATTTATGACAGATCCATGGTCCCTTATTTGAAACCCCTGGATAAATATATGTTTCAGGATGTGTTGGACACTAGAAAGCTAAGATGGTACATGTACTGCATACTTCAGAACAGCCCTCTCCCTCTAGTGTCTGGGGAAGCATCTGATAAACACATTAAGATCCTTTCACCAAAGCACAAGAATGTTCACTCCGGGTGGGATGGACCAGCATTTTAAATGGCCACGTGTCAGTTTCAGTCCGGGTTTGCCTTCAGACAGTTTTGGCCCCAAAGTTACAAAGATTTTCAGTCTTTACATCATTGTAGAGTCCAGAATTGCAAATAAGAATTTATGAACTATGTTAGATTATCTCCAAGCTACCTTTTCCTGGAAAGCCACTAACGATTCTTGAGTTTTTTTGGTGCCTATCATAAAAATAAACACAAAATTTAAAGGTTCCACAGTCAGACCTGTGGACTCCAATGAGATGCCGAGTCAAGAACAAAAATCTGGGTGATGGGCACACATGGTCTTTCTTCCTCAACACTCGTCCCCGCTTCTGGGTACCACTCACTTCCATTTGTTTCCTTTTAGCTGAAACCACTGAGGCATCTTCGGCAACCACCACTAAAACATTTAACCGCAACTTCCTTCTCCAAGGCTCCTTGACAAACAGGACGAATGAAAGGAAAAACACCACCAAGGATTTGATGGTAAGTCAGCTCTGTCTCGGTGCCCATCGCTTCCGCGCCGATGGTGCCTCCTGTCTGCACCTCCCCCATCGGAGCCCCAGGAAGCATCCTCCGTGCAGGATCTCATGGTCCGTTGGTTGGGGAGACAGGCGGGGGGCAGGGGTGCAGTGAGAAGTGACGAGCACCATGCCCGGTATTGCTGACTTCTTTGATATATGGCTACGTCCCCTCAATGGTATATCCAGCGCCTTGTAGGGTTTGCTGTGAGAGAAATAAAAATACGTACATAGGAATGTAAGGTCTGGTTGAGGTGTCAGGGTTTTTATCCCGTGTTTGATCCATATTCACTCTTCCTTAAATTTCTTATGAGCCATTAATTACTTGTTGTGCTCCTGAAAAAAAAGTCAGCAGCTGCCCCTAAATGCAAAGGAAGGGACAGGAGATAATTTGCACAGAACTCTGGCAGATGGACTGTTTGTCTGGACACCAGCATGCCCCGGATTTTGGCCAAGGCGTGGTGCCGCTTATATGGGAAGTGATAATCCAGCTGACCTCCCTCAGTGGCACCAATATGCTGAGGGCGGACGAGGTCTGAGCGACAAGACTAAAGCAAGGGCAAGATTATGCCTCACCTATCCCTCCCTGCCCCTTTCTCCCCCTCACTGCCCCGTGCTCTGAGGTGCAGGAGCACGGGGTAATGGCGTCACGGGGGGCGTGCCCTTTGGGGTTACAGATCGCTGCATCTCTTAGGCACCCGTGGCAAGGGCACTGCACACCAGCTTTTCTTCACTGCTCAGCCATTATCCCTCACCTTTTAGAGTCCAGTGACATCACTCCTGGCCGTCAGATCGTTACTTCAAAGAGTAAAAATGATGCATTACACACCCAAAATGGCAGACAACTAGGGTCAGGGAAGGACTCTGTTATAGATGAGACAGTTACAAATAAATTACCTTTCGTAGAGACGGAACACTGATCAGTGGTTGCCGAGGGCTGTGGGAGGGGCCGTCGGAAGAAACCACTTGGTGGATAGGAGGTTTTACTTTAGAGGGACAGGGTGTTTTGAAACTAGAGGTGGTGGCTGTGAAGGTACTGAATGCCACTGAACTGTTCACTTTGAACTGGTTAGTGTTGGGGCACCTGGGTGGCTCGGTGGGTTGAGAGTCTAACTCTTAGCAGTGGCTTAGGTCATGATCTCAGGGTAGTAAGATCAGGCTCCATGCTGAGAGTGGAGCCTGCTTAAGATTCTCTCCCTCCCTCCCTCTCTCTCTCTCTTGCCCTCTCTCTCCCTTCCTCTCTCCCCTCTCCCCTGCTCATGCTCTTTCTCTCTCAACATAAAATAAAATAAAATAAAATAAAACAAAATAAAATAAAATAAAATGGTTAATATTACATCACATAAATTTCACCTCAAATTATTTTGAAAAATAAGTTACCTTTAGATAATACAGCGAGGTTAAAAATGAAAGAATGGACAATATTTACTAAACAAATGCAAACAAAGAAGAAAGAACAATATCACTTTCAAGCAAAGTAGAATTCAAGAGAAAAACATTTGGAGAAAACAAGGAAGGGTGTTTCACTTTTGACTTAAAAAAATTGGGGCGCCTGCGTGGCTCAGTCAGTTACGCATTCGTCTCTTGGTTTCAGCTCAGGTCATGATCTTGCGGTTCGAGAATTCGAGCCCTGCGTCGGGCTCTGTGCTGACAGCTCAGAGCCTGGATCCTCTTTCAGATTCTGTGTCTCCCTCTCTCTGCCCCTCCCCTGCTCATGCTCTGTCTCTGTTTCTCAAAAAATGAATAAACATTTTTTAAAATTAAAAAAACAAGGAAGAAAGGATCTCCAACAGTGCTGCCAGATGGAGCGCTCCAAAATGATGGGTATGTCCTGTGTCGCGGTACACAGTATGGCAGCCACAAGCCATGTGTGCTGTTGAGCACTTGAAATGTGGCTTCTGCCTTGAAGGAACTGAGTTTTTAAATTTTATTCATTTGAATTAATCTAAATGTAAAGAGCCACATATAGCTAGACTACCATAAGTAACAGAGCAAACCTAGAAAATTAGAACAAAACTTAAAATACACAGAAACTCTACTTGGAAGTTAGAAAACATGTACACCCACATATACAACCATACACACACTTACACACACACACTCACTCTCTCTCACACACACACACACACACACACATCTCCAAGCAACTTCTGAACTAAAGAGCAAAGCAAATCCACAGAGCACTTAGCAAATGAAAACATTACATGTATCAAAACAAATGAAAGACATATAAAACTACACTGAGTCAGACTCATAGTATCAAAAATTTTCTTTGTTATTAAAGAAGGAAAAGACAAAGCAAGTGAACTAGACGTTGCATTCCAAACATCAGAAATAAAGGCAGAAACCAATTAATGCAAACCAGAAGACTATAGAAATGATCATAAATTCAGGAGCTTATTCTTTGGAAAAATATAAAGCAGAAAATGTGTTGTAAGCCAAATCAAGGAAAAAAATAAATAAAATAAAAATAAGAGATTCTAACAGACGATGTAAATTTTTAATTTACATAACACAATGTGATGTAAATATATAATAATAAATGTTAAAGGCTTAATTCTAATAAAATAAGAATTAAATCAGAACATTAGTAAGAACTGACTTAAAATTTGGGAGAACTTAGGGGAGCCTGGGTGGCTCAGTCGGTTAAGCATGCAGCTCTTGATCTCAGCTCAGGTCTGATCTCAGGGTCTTGAGTTCGAGTCCCACATTGGGCTCCATGCTGGGTGTGAAGTCTACTTTAAAAAAAAAAAAAAAGGAGACATTTTTCGTTGCCTTTTCTTACTTTGGCCAAGCGGCTGATGACCGTGCACTCACTGTCTTCCACAGGAGCCCACTCGGGAGTCTGCTGTGATGTATTAGCGCACGGACTCCACTGCCAGTGACCCACTGCCTCCGGCCGTACACGCCAGTGCCTTGACCCAACAGCCATCCAATACCGTATGGATTTCCACCCGAGGGGAGGGCCCAGGGAGGCCGCGGTGCACCACTGCTCGGGGCTGTCCCAACGCCTCACCCAGAAAGCGGCCCCAGACTTGAGCACCGCGGTCTTGCCCACTCTCTGCCTTAGGCTCCCAGGGGAACCCAAGACAGAACACCGAGATGCTGGTTTCCAACAGCAGAGCTCCCTGCTCAAAAGATGCATCTTTTCCATGTTTGCTTTGCCACTGTGTGTTGTCTTTAAGATCTCTCTCTCTTTTTTTTTTTATCCCTTTGATTCAACGAAAAGTCCACGTCAATCGNTCCATCATCAGTCCCTACTAATCTCTCAAAACTGTGTTTGTCCCACAGATGCTGGGGACAATGTGCAAGTGCCCCCGTAGTGACCGTCCAGACTGTCCCATCTGGGGAGCACGCACCCAGCAAGGATGCAAGTCTCCCTTCAGCCACCTCCTTCCTGGGAAGCTCCTAGCTACCCCCTACCCACCCCCCCACCACACACACACACCAACCACATGACCACAAACAGTGGCCCAGTCATTCCCATCGCAATCACGCACCACAGAATAGAAAGTTCTCACCCACCCGTGCATGCCCAAGTCTTTCTGAAACAAGGTTTCATTGAGAATTTAGGGTTTGTCCTTGGACTCACTGACAGTTCCCCCACTGTGAAGGGAGAGGAGCTTGGGAAAGCTCACCATGGGCTAACTTTGGGGCACCGTCCCGAATCCACGTGATGCAGTTTAGCAATGACCGTGTCTAAACGGGTTCTAACCACCTGAGAAAATGTGCTCCAAAATTTACTTCCAAGAAGGTAATTCAGCTAAACTAGTAGAATGGTTAAAGAATCGCCCTGGAAAACTTATAGGCGTGAAAAAGGCAAAGGGCAAACTGTGAATGCAACAGACACGTGCTCCACGCTAGTGGTCTCAAAAGGCGTGACTGCATAGACTATGTTATAAAGGCCGATGGAATGGAATTCTGCCCAATTAGTTGAGCATTTACAGCCTTTTTTTTAACTTTCCCCCTGATACATTCTGAATCTTAGGAAGAAAGCAAACGATGGTGGTGGGGGGGGTAAGGAGGTAGTTTGACTGAAATGTTCTAAGTGACTGCTTTGAGGGAGGCAATTCCTTCTCATCTTAATCCAAAGAGCAACCCTCTTCAGTTGATAACCCCACTTTTCAGATTTGGAAACTGAGGGGGCCAGAGAGATTAGTTTGCCAAAGTCACACCTCTAAGCTAAGTGTAACTGGAATGCTTCACAAAAGCCTCACCCTGTGTTGCTTTCAACTTCTACATTCTTTTGCGGCTACACACATTCCCAGACCTGATTTGCTACTGAAATGTGTGTTACGATCCCTTCCTGATGCCGACTTGCCTATCTTTGGGTGATACCCTTTGCTGATGCCGTGTATGTGTTTTCCAACAGAAATGACTCCTTTGAAACAGAGTGAATCTTGGCTTTTTGTTCTGTTGGTGTGACTCAAAGCAGACAAATACAAATTTTAAAAAAAAACAACAACAACAACAAAAAGATCTGAGTTCCAAATAGAATGTTTCCTTTAAGAGGCATGAAAAGCAACTATTGGCGTGTTACAGTGTTAAAATATTCAGTTTTCTTTGACAAAAATGTGTACTGTGTAAGCCTTGCAAAAAAACAAAAAACAAAAAAAACAAAAAAAAAAGAAGCCTGCTCTATGGCATTTGAAATTTTATACAGGTTTCCGTGTGCCAAATAAGTGCAAAGATTTAATTTACTATTAAAAACCATAAGCATATGTTAGTTTCAGAAGAATTATTTTGTCATCAAGTGATTTTGATCTTCAGTGTCAATATTTATATTTAGATTAATTTTTATAAATGAAAATATTTTAATGGTTTAAGAAAATGAGGACAATATGACCATATCTTTGATGACTTCTGAAAGTTATGCTTGCCTTCATGTTATATGCACATCGCCAAGAATTACTGTCAAGAGAAATGGTAAAACAGTAAAAGTCATTTATGAAAATAATGTGTGCGGGGCTGTGGTTTTTTGGGGGTGGGGGAGACTGGGAGTGGAGAGGAGTTAGGGAAGAAGTCAATGGCTAGTCATCGGAGGGGCCGAGTCAAGGCTACTGTTGCCCTGCACCCCACATCCCTTCCAGTTACACCACTTGTTTTCCCGTTGCTTGTTGTCCTGAGAACAGAATTTCCCAGCGGAAGCCTGGCAGGTCTCAAATCAGGGGACAGGAGGGGGGTAGTGTGATTTAATCCCTCAGGAGACCTTTCTGATTGTCATAACTTGGTGGGGGGGGTACCACTGTGGGGGGGCATACAGTGGAGAGTGGCCAGGGATGGTGATAAATGTATAACCACCCGCAACCAAGAATCATCCATCACAAAATGTCCATAGTGCTGAGATCCCTTAGACCCCGGAGGTAAGCCTGGACACCATCCGGGAGGCCCCGCCCATCTCTGCGGGGACTATGTAGCCAAGCAGGGAGCAGGGCCGTGACTCTCCCAGAGTCTTTCACGGGATCAGTGGCAACTGATCTGAGGCTGGCCTCCCCAGACACTGGCCTCCCCAGACACTGGCCTCCCCAGACACTGGCCCTGCCATCCCCGAAGAAGAGTACGAACCCTCCTCTGACCTGAAATGAATGAGTGAATAGTAATACTAGTGGAAGCCACGAGCCTTCCCTACCTGGTGGCCTAACCCAGCAGTAGTCAAACTTGAGTGGCATCAGAATCACCTGTTAAGACACAGATTGATAGGCTTCACCCAGTCCTCCCTAGTGCTCAGTCTACTGGCACGATAGTGTTGGCTAAGCATTAGTAACAAACGAGCTAACATTTAGGTCAACAGAGCATTTCAGATGAGAGAGAGCAACATCGCTGACCCACCTGAAATTCTCTTCAGGCAGCATTTCCTGACCAGAACTTCTGATTTCTCCATCCTTCCTCCCCATGGCCTCACCCCCACAGGATAGGATAGCAAATCATGGCAGACAGTCAAGAGAGTCCAGTCACACTCACATGATGGAAACAGTCCACTTCTGTAACTCTTGGAAGCCCCCAAAGTCTATGTTGAGTAACCAATCTGTGTCATCAATATAAGTGTTCAAGAGAATCCATTTGAGCCAACAGTTTGAACGTCAAGAGCGATGGGCAGCTATACTCACAGACAATGTACACCTCTTCTCGCTTCTGGGGTAAATAGGAACAGTGTAACAAAAATATTTTCCCCTAATAAATAAGTGCTTGCTTTGCCATGACCAAAAAAAAAAAAAAAAAGNGCACTTGTAGGCCACCAGAAAAAAACTAGGCTCCACTCCTAGACTTTCCACTTACTAGCTCTGTGGCCTATGCCCTTACATGTGAAGTGGGTTCTAGTGGCATTAGGTTAAGTGATGTAGCATAGGGGGAACCTCAGTAGAATCGTGGAGTACTGTAGCTACTCATTGCTTGTACCCTCCTGCTTCTCTTAGGGTAGGAAAATCATCAAATACAGCACCATGACTTGTGTAAAATGCTGTGCCTCACTTTTCCTACTGATAGTAGAAAGACCCTTATTCCACAAATATGCCTTCCCTTTACACCCTAACTCTGGGAGGAGAGCACCACCCTTGACATTGGGCTTGACCATATGACTTGCCTTATGGTTGGCAGAACATACTTCTCTTCGTCCATTTGGGCTCCGTGATGAAATACCAGAGACCCAGCAGTTAATAAACAACAGAAATAGATTTCTCACATTCTGGAGGCCGGAAGTCCAAGACCAGGGCGCTGGCATGGCTGGGTGCTGCTGGAAGCTGTTTCGGANGTATACCAATCCGCATTGTGAAGGCGGACCCCCTCATGACCTAGTCACCTCCCCAAAGCCCCACCTCCTTATGCCATCAGCTTAGAGGGTAGGTTTCAACATATGAATTTGAGGGGGGCAAATTCAGATCATAGCATTCTCCAACCCTTGGTTTGGACTTGGCCACATGACTTGCTTTGGCTAATAAGACATTTGCAGGAGAGCTATATAAGGGGCTTGAAATATGTTTATGGAGGTGGGTTTGCCCACTTACCTTTTGCCACCCACTATGAGAACGTGCCACAGGCCCAAGGCACGCGGCCAGACCCACCCAACCTCCAGCCTGCAGCCCAGCGTGGCTGAGCCCAGCCGAGATCAGCAGAGCCACCCACCAACCTTTAGACAAATGAGCAAGAATAGACCATCACTCTTTCAAACCACTGAATCTGGCAGTAGTTTCCTACACCGGAATGGCTATTGGATACACGACCTGAAAGATCGGTTTTATCACCTTAGATTAATCCTTCTGTTGGGGAAACAATGAAGATGAGTGGCCATCAAAGGTAAAATCACGTGCCAGTATTGAGCTCTTTGTTTTTGACATTTCACAGTTTATATATGTCATGTGCCCTAAGACATAGCATCTCCCTCTTGCTTTCACGCTCACATGTGTGTGCGCGCACACGCGCGTGTGTGTGTGTGTTGATCTTTCACAAAGGGTCCTCTTTTACTGAGATTTTTGATAAAACATGGAAGCATGGGAGACATTTGGTGTGTTCTTGTAAAAATAACTTCTCTCACGAGAACCACTCCGTTTTCCCCCCCGGGGAAGTAATTCCCATGCACAATCTGCATTCAGCAAACCAGTTGGTTGTGGGAACCTTCTGTCTCAGAAACTGAATTACAATTACAATAAAATGCAGGTAAATGGAGTTGCATTTTAAAGGGCGTTCAAAGGGCTAGAAAACTTGAATATCCACTTCAAACACTGGAAACCTCAAAGAAGTTGTTCAGAAGGATCCAGTTTAGAATCAAGTCCTACAATATGGAAAAGTATGTTTTATATCAAAGTCATCAGGTTTGATAAAGATGAAAGCTTTAATGTAGTGCTTCTCAGGACGCATGGGTGGCTCAGTCAGTTACGTGCCAGACTTCAGCGCGGAGCATGGTCTTGAGGTTCCCCGCGGACGCCAAAGTCCTGGGTCCCACGGTCGACCAGCGAGCCGGGGCCGGGGCCTGGGCCTGGGCCTCGACCTGGGCTCAAGCCCCGTGTCAGGTTCTCTGCTGTCAACACAGAGTTCGCTTCGAATCCTCTGTCCCCCTCTCTCCCTGCCCCTCCCCTGCTTGCACTCTTTCTCTCTCTCTCAAAAAATAAAAATTAAAAAAAAATAAGCACTCAAAAAAAAGTAGTAGTCCAAAGTGGGGCACAGACAACACACGAGGTATAGAAAGTGATCAACTGCGGGCAGGTGAAAGAAAATATTAGAACCTCTATTTTTATTTATTTTTCATCTGGAAGCTTACAAATATTACATATGTGATAGATGAGAGTACATGTAAATAATTTATAAATGAGCATGCATTGTCAAACAGTTTTTACTAACGGCATATGTAGCCAAAAAGGTTTGGAGACCACCTGATAGTCAGAAAACTCCGTACACTTATCATGACTCAAATTCCCCTTCCAGGTAGCCCCCACCCTTCCCTGTCAGGGACTGTGCCAATTCTCAAGACATGACCCGGGGCTTAAAGGGCAGCTGAAAGCAGGGCAGAGGTGGGAGGTCATCCTGAGAGCCCCCATCTGTTGGTTTTCCTGGGATGGTGCTGCTCCACCCCTTCAGAGAAAGCTTTCCGCCAGCCTTGTCTCCCTTGCCCTCTTCCCCAGCCCGGGGAGGGAACGTCTACTTACTATCCACCATCTTGCCTGAGCTTCTAAAAGACATCAGGTTATTTTTGCCCGGAAACAACGCAGTAGGCAGCCTTGGGGTGTGGGGATTTCCAAGCAAGGCTCCCTGTGGCTCTCTGAAGTAGACCCAAGGTAAATCTCTGCGAGTAGAGGGAGGAGCCATGTGGCACTGGGAGGCAGGTGAGGCAGGTAACAGCCTCTCCTCTGTCCAGTTCCGCCTCCCTCCAATTTATAGCACCCAAAGCCCTCCAGCCAGGCAGGCCCAGCTGTTCACAAGCCCAGCAACCTGGGAACCTCTAGGAAGTCTACTCGGGCAAGAAAAGGGCACCAAACACCTGCACATCTGCTGGCTCTTAAGATGCCCCAGGAGTCCAGGACAGGCTGTACTCTGCTATATCAGAGCGATTTGGAGAGGATGCCTTTGGCACTTCCCAGACAGCCCCATCAAGTTTGCCAAGTTCTCAGTCTGTACTTGCTCAGGAAGGTTTGAGAGACAGACCTGAGAGCCTTGTAGCCCGAGGACCGTGAGAGCCACCTTCTTCTCCATGTGCTGTGTGATCAAATGGAAAGGAGCAACGTTGGCCCAGAGCCCGGGTGCGCCACAGCCATGAGGGGTTAGGATGAAAGGAAGAAAAGGCATGTGATCGCTGTCCTCCTTGATTGAGCAATATGGCCATTATGTAATTGAAGATAAAAGAGCCACTTGCAGGCCGTCAGAGTAGTATTTTCTGTGGCACTTCCGTCTTCAACACACCCTCCCTGTTTTCTGGAAATGACAATAACTTGTACTTTCAAGCCTGTCTTTTCTGGTTTATTCTTCCCTACTGTCTTATTCATTTCATGACAAACGCACTCAGAAGTCAGAAAAAGATTTCCATCTTTGAGGATGGGCCAGTCTTTAAAAGGGGAAGGCTGGAAAAGTATTCTTTGCCCTGATCAATGCAGACCACGTGTGGTGAATGCTCTACTGGGGACAGACTATGCATGAGCATTTCCACTCCATTTATAATTTGGGTCTTTGTAGGACCATCCTGGTGATGAATGGGTTTGCTCTCCTCAGTCTGGCAGAATTGAGGTTCTTTTTTGTCTCTGAATGACACTGTTATTGCTTTTTCTGTGCCCGGTAGCAATTCTTCCTAGTGACCACGGGCTATTGAAATGTTGACTATCTGAGGTTTCAATAGCTCTGCTGATATCACTCAGCCAAATGTCAGCTTGGTGCCCATCGATTGTTGACTGTCTGATGACAAAGGAGTAAGTCAGCCCTTCTTGACTTGAAGGAGCGAGGATTCTGCTCTCCTGGCCTCCACTCTGTCTTTGACTGCAGAAATGAGAGATCTTGGCTAATGCCGAAATGAGAGATCTACAACGCGGTTGGAAAGCCTGTTCCAGGCACTGTCAGAGCTGGGCTGTGCCAGATGGGAATTCTGGACCACAGCTCCTGGCAGGGTCCCATTTACCCTTTGTGGGTCACCAGCCATTAAAGCTAAGACCTTTCTCAACTCTGTGTCTTCCCACATCATATTCAACCCCCTGGAATGCCTCCCTCTGATTGTGAAAATCCCTACCTATTCTTTAAGAAGGCTGTGCTCAAATATCACCTCCTCTCTGATGGTGCCTGACCCCTCCCAGCCTAGGAGAATCTTAGTGTAGCCCAGATGGCTGGAGGGGGGGTGCTACTCAAAATCTAGGTTGAAACCTACTGGTTCAAACCCTTAATTCTATTTCCTGCAAAGCCCAAACCCTTTCCCTGAAGCCTGTGAGTTTGTACATTCGAAGATCTGTGGTTTCTGATCTCTGCTTCCATGCTGCAGGCTCTGTTTCGCACTGCAACAATCCAGACAGGAAATTTAAGTCCTTCACCATTTTNCAACTAATGGCTGAAAATCCCATTTAGACATTCCTGTTCCTCAAAAGTCCTCTCTCCAACCAATAATGAAGTCTCCACACAGCACCAGGCTCCTGCTGCTCCCTGTCTCCTCCTTGCTGACCTCCAGGATTACTCGGCCGACTCCACGGGCCTCCGTGATGTCTTGGCCCCACTGAATACTCAGGGCGTCGAATCTGTCCCACTTTCTGCCCCAGGCACTTGCCCAGAGACACCCCTCCGCCTGTGCAGAGTGCCTGGGCTCACTGTTAAGTATCGTTTTCCAGCTAGTTGCATGACTCACCCCTTCCTCTCTGTACAGAGCATTTTGCACGTTCCCTCCTCACTGTCCCATTTATCACAGATAAACATCATTTATGTGCAAGTCCGGATTGATACAGTGAAGTCTTATGTTTAGCCCATGATTACAAGTAAAACACTGCGAAGTTTGGGAGGGAAGTGACCAAATCAGATTTGGGAGTTTATTCTATTTAACTGCTCTGGATTTTTAGCGTAAGGAATGCATTGCAGCAGGACAAAGATTACGGGTAAACTAACTCAGAGACTTCCTAGAGCCCATGAACGAATCAAGACAGCTTAGATTAGAGCAGGGAGAAAGGAGAATTTCGGTGGATCCAGGAGACGTTTTGGAGGCAAAAGGGGGATTTGGGAATTGGTTGGGTACGGGGAGTAAAACAGGTCGAGGTGTGAAATAAGGAGAACATGGCTCCCATTCACTGAACTGGGGGATGGTGAAGGAAGACAAATTCCTTTCTGGGTTCAATTTGAGATACTGGCCAGGTGGAGAGGTCCAGGAGGTAGATGGGTCTACATTGGTGGAGAGCAGGGCTGGAGATGGAGATCAGAGGGCTACCACGATATGGATGGAACCGGAAGTGTGCACACGGATGAGATCACTGGAGGGCCTTATAAAAGCAGATAGGTACCTAGGGCCCTGGACTTATGGAACCGTATCAGCAGAGGAAGAGCAGCCAGAAAGATAGAAGGAAAACCAGAGGAGAATAATGTCTCAGGAAACAGGAAGTGTAAGAAGGAAAAAGTGAGCGGTTACGGAGCACGCTGCTTGTAGGCACGCTGGAAGACATCAGGGTTCTGACTGCTTGACTCCATTCCACCGACCAATACAGAAATGGAAGCACCAGATTAAGCACAATCCAGATAGAAAGATCAGTTTGGAGTCCTGCTGAGTTTAACGTGCTTCTGGAACATCTCGATAGAGACACCCAGGTGCAGATTATACACACATCCACTCACTCAATTCAGCAGCGTATGCCTACTTAGTGTCCACCCTTTGCCAGGCAAATAGTGTCCACCCGGTGCCTGGCACCAGACAGGCAAATGGAAAAAGATGTCATTCTGCCCCTGGCAGCCTGCAGTCTAGGAAGACATGGAATTAGTGGTGTTGGTGAGCCCGTTAGAGAAGGATACCCGGTCAGAACTGGGCAAAGCCCTGTTGTCCAGAGACAGGCTGGGGCTGCAGGGGTGGCCAAAGATCGGAACCGAATGTCTCAAATCTGGGTCTCTGGCTTGTCCTGTTTTATTTCATGTTCTCTCACTTCTCCTTCATGGCACCTTTTTGTCCCTCATTTTGCCTGAATGACGCAGCCAGGGGTTAGAAAATCTGTTCTGCGGTGACAGATCTCGTATTTCCTTTGATCTTGAGAATTTATATTATACCTGGAGGTTCTTAACTGTGATGGGGGGGGAGGGGAATCAAAAGCCCCTGGGGTGCTTTTTAAGAATACACATGCCAGCCATGCCAGCCCATGCCAGCCCCCTTTCCCTACCAAAATTCCAATTTCACGCAATCTTATTCCCTATCTGATAGAATAGTCAGTTAGCTAAGATATTAGCAGGGAACAGGATTTTCTGACCATTAATCGGATTAAAAAAATAAACAAACACATAAATATAAATAAAATAAAAATCCAGAAACTGCCAACCATCCCAGAACACAAACAGCTAGGAAAAGCCCCAGGGAGCACACATGTACCTTTCCCTATAACCACTCCCCTAAAGCAACCTATAGCTTCATTATAATACATTTACTTTGTAGTTTCGACCCCCTTTGGAGGAGAATGCTGCCATGACAGTTTGGACAAGGACCTTATCGGGCCAAAAATTCCCCCTCCCGACCAGTAGGAGGGTCCCTTAGATGACTGGAAGCAATCCCAGAGGCCGCCCTAGCTGTGGGGCAAGCGTAAAAGGAAAAGGTGCCCCAGCCCCTGGGCCTGCCTGCCCTCCCATCTTGAGAGTGTACTCTTGCTCTTGAAATTTCTAATAAAGCCTTGCTTACTTGAGAGTTTGGCTCTGAATGTTTTCTTGGCCAAACTCAAGAACCGAGGTCTGTACAGAGGCAGGGAAGGGACCTACCGTTGACATAACCACCTCCCCACCCAGGCCCAAGGCTAGTGAGGCTGAAAACAGGTGTTCAAAGGTTGGAGGCCGACTCAGAGAACCAAGAAGGGTAGAGAGAAGGGAAGACGGGGAGAAGGCCCCCAGGTTTCCTGCCGGGGCCGTTGGGCCAGCAGCTGACACAGTGGAACACATACGGGATATAGTAGTACTTTCTTTTACTCTGAAGTTTGCTCAGATTTTTGCTTGGACGGATTTTGCAGTCTCCACACTTTTTAATTAGCTACACTCTTGAAAGACACCTAAAATTATCTGAGTAACTAAAAGAAGCCTGGTTGTACCGCTTCCACCACCACTACTGTCACTTAGCACCCCAGCTCTACAGCATGGTGACTGGGTTTATGGCCAATGATTTATAATATTTTCACAACATCCTAGCTCATGCAGGAAGGCGCATCTTATTCTATCTTCTCTGCTCATGAGTCGGTGATGTCCCCACCACAGCAATTACATAGAAAAAATATGGGGGTACGTAGGTGGCTCAGTCAGTTGAGCATCTGACTCTTGATCTCAGCTCAGGTCATAATATCATGGTTCATGAGTTGGAGCCCCACGCGGGACTCTGCACGGACATTGCAGAACCTGCTTGGGAGTCGCTCTCTCCCTCGCTCTCTGCCCCTCCACTGCTCGCTTTTTCTCTCAAAATAAATAAATAAGCTTTTTGAAAAAAGAAAAATATATGTGTTTGCTGTGAAAAACCAGATTTGGTTTTTCTAACTGGGTACTGTTTTTGGAATCTCTAACCTTACAGAAGAGAAACTAAAGGCATTTTTATATGTCAAGTACATATATAAAACCAGAATATGATTGGATACTTTTAATACAACTGTTTCTAAGACGGTAAAGATCTTCATTCTTTTTTCACCTATAAGAAAAAGCTACATGGAATCCCTTTCTGTGCTTACTGCAGAAAATGCTCGAGTTTGTTATATTGCTTGGTGTACTTTATTTAGTTTGGAATTATAGTCCAAGGAACAATGATGTTGTTCTCCAAACTCACTGCTCTTACTGAAAGCTCTATAAGTGTTCATGTTTCTGCATTAAAGAGAACTAATATTCAAAGGGAATTAAGGTGCCCGAAACTAAAGAGTGGATTTTCTTTTATTTAATCTGTTTTCTCACCTTCTCTCCATGTCCTACCCACTTCTCAGGGCCAAATGTCTTTATTTACATAATTGTCCACCTTTGTTTCCCTTCCTCAAAGGTGTTTTTGATGCATGATGCATCAGTCAGTTGAGCAGCCGATTCTTGATTTTGGCTCAGATCATGATCTCAAAGTTCATGGGTTTGAGTTCCTTCATGATCTCAAAGTTCATGGGTTTGAGTTCCTCATCGGAACTGTCAGTGCAGAGCCTGCTTGGGATTCTCCCTCTCCCTCTCTCACTCTCTGCCCCTCCCCTGCTCATGCTTGTGCTCTCGCTCTCTCGCTCTGGAAAATAAACATGAAAAAAGGTGATTTTGATGGAGAATAATTTCCTCTTCATCTTTATTCTTCTTTAGCTCAAGGGAAAATTCTAATGCATTTCCTTCTGGCTGGTAGATTACCGCAACCAGTGTAACCAAAATGTGAATGATCTGAGACCCTTCCTGGCCCCCAAGTGTTTGGAAACAGCACCCCGTCTACTTTAGCTCCATCCTCCTCATCCTGACACCGTCATGCAGCTGTGAGGTTGCCAGGCCACTGGCCTCAACGGTCCCCTGCTGGTGACTACCACTCCTAACCCAGCCTCTAGGATGCACACTTCCTTCCTTTGGTATCCAAAACACTATCTTCTGATTTTCCTTCTTTCTTGATGATCACACTGGCATAGTCTGAGCAGAGAAGGAGCCAGCAAAGGTGCTGGAAATAGTGTGACAGATGATATGGAAGAAAACCAAGAGAGGGTGATGTCATACAAACCAAGACAAGAAAGAAGTTCACTTCTTCAAATGCTGAAGAAAAAAATGAAATAGCACTCAACTGGCAATACGGAGGTCAACCAAACTTGGACAAGAATAGTCTCAGTGCAATGGAGAGAGAAGCCTGTTTGGAGGGGTTTAGGAGAGACGGGTCTTGAGCAAGTGGAGAGAGTAATATAGACAACTCTTTGGAAGAGCAGAGAAATGGGTCCTGGCAAGAAAAGGAAGGAAGTCAAGGGAGGTTTTTACATTTGTCTTTTCAAGACGGAAGATTCTAGAGAATATTTGCATCCTGGTGGAACTAATACTATACAGAGAAAGACATTATAAATACAAGCAAGAGAAGGAGATTCTTCCAGGACCACCATCCTAGAAAGGACGAAAGAGGAAACCAGGGATTCTTCATCCATTGTAAGAAGAGGCCGAGAGCAACACAAGGAAATTGGGAGATTTGGTGGCTGGGTGACATTTGTTCCCATCTGATTGCTTCTGCCTTCTCAGTAAAGTATGAGCAAGGCCATCGGCTAAGATGAATATAGGCGGAGAGGCTGGGTTTTGCAGAGAGAAGAGGTCTGAAATCATCACTGTAGAGTGAGAAAAGAACATGCCAGGAAGTACAGCAAGCAGTGAAGTGCAGACTGCCCTTTTGAGATTTGTGGTCTAGAATTTAAAATGAGGCTGGCTAATGAAAACAGAGGTCTTTTGTGTAAAGCACTTCGCCCTCACCTGGTACCTAATGCACATTCAGTGAACGCAAGCTATTACTATTTTGTCACATGAATGTCTTTATTGTTTGCTTAGATGAGATATAATCCTGTCAAAAGAATAGAAGAAAGGAAGGAGGAAGGAAGGAGGAGAGGGAGGGAGGGAGGGAGGAAGGAAACAAAGAAAGATGTTCGGTGAGATGACTTTACCAGCATTGCAAGTCCCTTAAATACAGAAAACATTTCCAACAAAGTAAGCTGACTGAATTTAAGAGTCTTGAAAAGTAGGCCAGAAGCCTAAGCAACCAACGAAACATGAAGAGCATGGTATCACTTAAATAAGATTTCCTAAGGACACGGTGCCACAAGTTTGTGGTACCCTGTGCCGCCTTGTGCAGCCCTGTAACGTAAGGGCAAGGTTGGTCTGGGATTATAAACCCTGGTGGGCAGACTACAATATGAGTACAGTGCATATAAAAAAAATAACTGGTGCCTTGGTTAAAAGAGTAATAGAATCGATTAAGCAGCTCTTATATTGAAGCGAACTGTGGAAAGAATTCAGGGAAGCTATTATTACAATGAAAATATCAGCATAAACCTGAGACTTGGAAAGGTCACTGGTCTATCCTTGAAATTAGAAGCAGCAACCTCTCCCACGATCCCACTTCCAGAAAACATACGGGTGATCTAACCTGCAACCGTCCCCCGCACTGTGGTCGCTGGCCCTCCTCACACTGGGGACAAGGCCAGGTGTTGTGGGGAAGGGCTGTCCTTGGAGAACAGAACAAGGAGATTGATTAAAATCACTTTTTATTTCACCTTATTGAGAGGACCGTGGAGCTTGGGTTCTTTAATGTGTCAACGTGTTGAGGAAGAAAGGGTTCCTCCTTTTATTTTTATTTTTTTTGAGGGTTCCTCCTTTTAAAATGTGGTGATGCATCATGCCCTTACCTAGGAGTTACGGCCCCCGTGCCCGCTTTCCAAAGGTACATTATCAGTGTCCCTCTACAAAGAGCTATTTTGAAATTTTTTAATGTTTTCTTTATTTCTGAGAGAGAGAGAGAGAGAGAGACAGCGTGAGCAGGGGAGGGGCAGAGAGAGAGGGAGACACAGAATCCAAAGCAGGCTCCAGGCTCTGAGCTGTCAGCACAGAGCCTGACGCAGGGCTTGAATCCACGAACCGTGAGATCATGACCTGAGCTGAAGTCAGACGCTCAACCGAGCCCCCCAGGCGCCCCCCAAAGAGCTATTCTGAAGTTAGCTGACTGTTCCTACGATGCTGACTTTTCTTTCCCATGGGTTTCATGTCCTCCATCTGACAGACGCAGGTCTCCCTCACCTCCACTTGAGTATCGCTAAGTCCCCATTGCCCTGCTGAGCGTCCCAAGGCCCTCCCAACTGTATTAACTGGAAGGCAACTCCCACGAGTGGTCTTAGTTATATCTGTGTCATAAAAGCCTGTCATTCTGGCGTGTTAAAAACTTGTGGTGAAGGGGCGCCTGGGGGGCAGTCGGTTGAGCATCCGACTTCGGCTCAGGTCATGATCTCATGGTTCGTGGGTTCGAGCCCCGCGTCGGGCTGTGTGCTGACAGCTCAGAGCCTGGAGCCTGGTTCAGATTCTGTGTCTCCTTCTCTGTCTGTTCCTCCCCTGCTCACGCTGTCTCCCTCTCTCTCTCTCAGAAAAAAAAATTTTTTTTTAAATTATAAAAAACTTGTGGTGAAAAAAAAAAAACTTGTGGTGTGGAAAGTTCCTCAGTGTAGAGAGCTGGTAAACACGTCTCCTTGTTCCTCCAAAATGGCAAAATCCTGTGTTTAAATCCTTGTATCGTAAATGCTGAATCTTTTACCGTAATTATAATGGTATATTTACTTATGATTGATTACCCTTGCATGTCTGGGGTAATAATATTCTTTTGGAAATAGTGCTGTCAAATAGGAGAAACTGGTTTTCACTTTTTTTGATTATTCTTCTTTTTTATAACAGTTTTATCAAGATATAATTCATATACCATACAATTCACACATTTAAGGTGTAGAATTCAATGTTTTTTTAAAATATATTTACAGAGTTGATGTAACCATCACCACGATCAATTCTAGAACATTCTCGTCGACCAAAAAAGAAACCACAACCACCCACCTCCCCTCCCCATGCACTCCTAACCCCAGGCAATGACCTATTCTGGACACTTCACATAAATGGGCCAGACAGTATGTGGTCTTTTGTGACTGGTGTCTTTCACTTCGCATAATTTTTTCAAAGTCCATCCATGTTGTAGCATGTAACCTCCTTTGGATGGCTGACCCCACTGTATGCACAGACCACATGCTGTGTATTCATTCATTGGTTGATGGACATTTGGGTGGTTTCTGCTTTATGACTCTTATGAATAATGCTGTTATGAACATTCACATGCAAATGTTTTATGAGCATATAGGTTTTCATTTCTCTTGGGTATATACCTTGGAGTAGAACAGCTGGGTCAGGGGCACCTGGGTGGCTCAGTCAGTTAAACCTCCGACTTTGGCTCAGGTCATGATCTCATGCCAGCTCAGAGCCTGGAGCCTGCTTCAGATTCTGTGTCTCCCTCTCTCTCTGCCCCTCCCCTGCTCATGCTCTGTCTCTCTCAAAAATAAATAAATGTAAAAAAAAAAATTTTTTTTAAAGAATAGCTGGGTCATGTTACAAATCTGTGTTGTAATCTTTGGAGGAAGTACCAGGCTGTTTTCGAAAAGACATTCCATATTCCTACAAGTAGTTCCTACAAGCAATGTACGAAAGTCTCAATTTCTCCATATCATCAGGAACACTTACTATTCTCTCTCCTTTTGATTGTAACCATCCCAGTGGGTATGAAGCGGTATCTCACTGTGGTTTTGATTCGCATTTTCCTGACGGCTAATGGTGGCGAGCACCTTTTCATGTGCTTATTTGCCATCTGTGTATCTTCTCTGGAGAAATGTCTATTCAGATCCTTTGATTTTCCTAGAACGTATATTTGGCAAGTATTCTTTTTCCCCCCATAATTTACAGATGAAACTGAGGTTCAGGGAGATGATGGTACATCCATGAAGTCATATATGTGGTACACAGAGCTAGCCTTGGGGCCTTCGATTATTAACATTAATCTGCTCAGATAGATATTCTCATAATGGACTTTCACTAACCAACTCTCCAAACTGACTGACACCTTTCTCCTGTAGAGCATCGCCCCCCCCACCCCTGCTGCTGTCCAGTCTGGTGGGGTCTCCACCACATAAAACATACGCCCACCAGGAGTCAGTTGTGTTTGCTCCCAAATCTGTTGGTGCGGGTTCTACATCTTACCGCAGTTAGATAAATCTAATTCAAATATATAAAACTGATGAAGTGAGTGCAAACCGAAAGACGCGTGTTGCTTCCAGGATAAATACATGAAAAATCAGATAAAAGCAAATTGCTAAAGAAAACAATGGTCAAATAGAGTACAAACGAGACCAACAAATATGTGCGGGAAGTAGTCATAAAAATCTAGAGAGATTTTGCACTGAGAGCTTAAAAAAACTCTTTAAGTTCTTACTTTAAAAACACAAAAAGAGGACCCTGTAACCAATGTATTATTGGTAGAATCTGTGATACCAGGGAACTCCAGTTAGTAAGCCAACTTTCTAATACTGAAAGATTATCAAAGTATATATTTTAGTAAAATACAAAACATGGTACGTCTATTGCTGCCGTAGGTCTTAATGGACTTTTTTGATCAGCAAACTCTACTATAAACAGCCCAAAAATAACTGACAAGAGTATCTATTATACTATAGTTTCCAGATTCCTCTCCACAAACCATGAGGTCCCCAAATCCATGGGTCTAGGGTGGTGGAAAGAGTGCTGGCCAAGAATTTGCTTTTCCAGAACTTAAAGCAAAATGTAACAGACAGCATCGCCGCTCTTTGCCACTGTCGCCACTATGTCCCAGGACTCCGGGGTAGAAAGGCCTCTACGCCAGGTGTGCCGGGCATCGAGGGAGGCAGTTAAACTGCTCTGCCGGGTAAGGTACCACAAATTGTTCATCCCCCCCCCCCCCCCATGAGTGGTTCCCACACCCAGAGCACAGGGAGAGGAGGAGCGACACGGCAGTGGAAGTGGCCCCTGGAGACAGTGGTGCCTAACCCTGAACTTGGACGTTGATTCCCAGCCTGTGCAACACTGTAGTCTTGGCTTCTCTCCAATTTTTCCATAAAAGCGCTACACACTATAACCCCATGTAAGCAGTGTTGAGGGGAGTAAGGGAAGAGGAGGGGTGGTTATCTCTGGGGCAAAGAATTCAACCCGAGGAAAAAGTGAAAGTAGGAGAGGACGGGAGAATGCAGACCTCCAGAGAATCCTTGAAAATCGTAGGTAGGGCGCAGGATGGCTCAGAGTAACATGGGATTGGACTTGAATCTGTTTATTAACCAAAGGAAAAAAAGGGAACCGTAATCGCAGAAGACACAGCGCTTGTTTATGGAAATTATGAACTACAGACTCTCCCTGTTTGACAAAATGCAGATCAGGACAAAGCCGACAAAGCCATTGTTACTGTGTCCACCTTTGAATGAAAGCAAAGTGTCCAAACATCATTCTACAAAGCCCTAGCTGGCTGAAGTGGTGATTTGTAAAACCTCGGCGAGAAGAAGAGCTTAGAAGCCCACAGACACTGCATTTAGAAAGAACACCCTCTTCTAGGAACTTACTATTTGTACTTCACAGCTTTGAAAAGCAAGTTTATAGTTGTTACTCAGTATAAATCTGTGACGAGTTAATGTTGAAATTCCACTGAGGAAAAAACACAAAATGCCTGTGTATTGGGGTTCCTTTGATCATGGACTTTGATTTTCCATAACTTTGAGTGTTTTCTCCCTTCCTTCCTCCCTTCGCTTCTTCTCTGCTACATTTCAGAAAGGTTGTAAGTATATTTACAGAGACAGGGAGAAGGGAAAATTGGACACTTACAGACAGGTTTATAAGATGGAAAAAAAACCAGTTTTCTAGGAGTAATACAGCTGTTCTGCTTCTAAAACCAGTTGGGCAAGTCGCTGAGGATTCTTATAAATAGACACTGTGATATAAAGAAACACAGCTTGACAACATTCTGTAGGACAGATGACAATGAGTGTCATTTGTGCCGTCCCCGTCCCCGTCTCTCAGCACAGGCTGATGACATCGGCCGGAACACAGCTGGGCAAGACCAGGTCTGCGGAGGGTGGGCGGGGCAGGAACAAACTGCAACAGTATCCCCATCTCGTTCCTCTGCTGAGGTCTGCTGACCTGATGTGATCCAGCGTTGGACTCTGGAACATCTAGAACAATACCCTGCACAGTGTTTGAGTCGAGCTACTGACAGAAATCGAGCAGCAGTAAACACGTTGCAAAATGAACACTGTGAGCTCAAGAGCCTAATTTTAAAAGTGGGTGGTGACCAAGTCCAGGAAGGGTTTTGCTGTTTTCAACGCTCGTTCATGCAATGGTCGAAGAGGTCGAAAGGCAGGGGCAGGGCTGGGGACGCTGGGCAGTGACCCTCTGCCAGCCGGCATGGAAGTATTTTAATAATTAACATGAGCTGGAGGTCAACCCTCCAACAGATACAGCCAAGTTCTACAAAGCTGAAGAAGGTTTATTTAAGACTTTCTAAACTTGAGCTTTAGGGACTCGGCTTCTAGTTTCACGGGGAGTCCAGGTGCGTTGTTTACAGGGCAGACAATAAACAAGGCTACTTTTCACCAACCCTTCCCTCTAAAACTCCCACGGGATGCCATCTGTCATAGTTGTTTATGACAAAGATGTGACGAGCCCCAGACAGTTGATGGACATCTGTCCTGCCATGTGGCCTCTGTATGTCAGGAGACGCAACGCACGGTACCATCAGTTTCTAGCACGCCCTCCTAAAACCCACGGCGGGCGGTCCAGCTTCTCCTGGGTCACGGTCGGCATAGAGGGCATAATCCGTGCGCAGACACCACCACACGGGCCGCTGGGAAAGCGCAGGCCAGCCTCCCTGGGCCCTGCGGTCCCCATACGGGCAGCAGCCCTCTTCAGGCTAGGTCCCGCTTCATTTAACAGGAAACCCAACATAGCAGAGGCTTAAACACGTGGGGCTCCTTGGTCACGTAGCAAGACCAGAGCCAGGCAGACCGTGGCCCCAGGCTACCTCTGTCACTCTGAGCCACCGCAGCTGCAGCAAACCGCAGGGTGAGGGCCTCCCAAGGGGGCGGGTGCACGTCCAACATCGAGTGTGCATTCTAGGCAGCAGGAAGGAAGGAGAGAGAAGGGCAAACTGGGCACTTCTCTGAACTAGTCAGCCTCCTTTAAGTGAATTCGCAGAGAGCCCACTCAACATGTGTGCCTATACCGCATGGGCCACATCCAGCAAGGCCAACTGGAGTATATTCTTTCAGTGGGGCACACCGCAGCCCAGAATGAAGACGGAGCTCTGTTTTGCTGAGAAGGAAGGGGAGAACAGTGTAGGCAGGAACCCACAATCCCTGCCACAGATCCCAGCGCCCAGAAGAGCGAAACAGCACAGAATGGCAACTGCTGATATTATGTGCTGGACGAACCCACCAGGAGAGGAGCCAAAGCTTCTGTACCAGCAGACGCTCTCTCAAGCCACAGGTTCAGCTTAACTTTTTAATACAAAACACAAGTTCTTTCCTTCATGACCCCACCCTTTGACTTGGCACTAACCCTTCCCAAAATGTCCCCTAAGGTGGAATAATCCACGTCACATTTGGCTCCACCTCTTTTTAATATTTTCTTAATCCACTGGTTGTTTTTTTTTTAAATCATAATTCCATTAACATCGTCCCACTGCCTGGGCCACCAGAGGTAAAGTATCTACAGATCAGCCTTGACTTTTTTTAAATTTTTTTTTTAAGAGAAGCTGTAAATGTAGATTTTTTTTTTCTTAAGTGAAGAGAGAAATCTCAATTGTCGGGGCACCTGGATGGCTCAGTGGATGAGTATCTCTCCTGGTTAAAGATCTCTCATGGTTGTAAGATCGAGCCTTGCGTCGGGCTCTGTACTGACAGCGTGGAGCCTGCTTAGGATTCTCTCTCCTTCTCTCTCTCTCTCGGCCCCTCCCTTGCTCATGCTCTCTCCCTCTCAAAATAAATAAGTAAACATTTTAAAAAGAAATAATAGGCATTGTGATAAATTCAAGAACTGTCCCAAATTTTTTAAAGATAAGCTAGAAATTCATATATTTTCCTTAAGAGAATAAATCTAAATTTTATAAAATTTTAGTGATTATACTAATTCACGTTCTAAAAAATAACCAGTGGGCCTGTTATTTACAACCTTTGACCTCCAGCACATACTGAATTACTCCCTAAATGATTCAAATATATGCATCTTGTCACAGCATCTGGCAGGGTGCTAAGCACATTGGAAGCATTCAGTAGGCTGACTGATGCTATCACCTAGCTGATGGACTTGACTCTTGACGGAGGGAGCAGTCTCAGGACTCTTTCAGAACTTGGATAGGGTTACAGAGCTGAGAGATATTAGCTTGGTTATGCTGAAGAGGAGATCCAATCACTTTTTTATTTCCAGTGAATAAGAACAGTGTGGTTTTATATCTACTTTGTTATCATGAAAACCCTGGCATTATGAAAAATTAGCACTAGTGCGTACTTTATACAAGCTTTAGTGACTTCTACATTCATAAGTGATTTTAGGCCATTTATCAGCAACCACTGAAACTATACTTCCATGGTCCATGTTTTGCATGTTTTCAATTAGCCAGATTTGCTTATTCTTTCCCTAGAAAAATACTAATAAACATACTATGCCTCAAACTGTATGCTTAACCTCCATTAAGGAGTAAAAATATAGGATAAAGAACATGGAATTTGGAGGCAGACAGACCTGGGTTCAAATCCTGACTATGCCATTTACTGGCTACAGATTCCTGAGGAAAGAATAACCTTCTTCTTCTTCTTCTTTTATTTTTTATTTCTTTTTTGGTGTGTGTGTGGAAGTAATCTACTTCTTGAGACTCATTTGCCTCACCTGTAAAATAGGATAATAAAACTCACCTCACAAAATTATTATGAAGAGTAAAAAAATAATGTAAAGTTCTTAGCACATCTCCTGGCCCACAAAGGGATATACAAAATATTACTAGCAATTTTCTTTGTTCATTTAGTGCATGCCTCAGTTCAGAATCTGTTTTCTCTCTCTTTTTAAAGTTTTATTTAATCTTTTAAATGTTTTATTTTTATTTCTGAGAGAGACAGAGCATGAGCTGGGGAGAGACAGAGAGAAAAGACACAGAATCTGAAGCAGCCTCCAGGCTCTGAGCTGTCAGCAGAGCCCACCGCCAGGCTTGAACTCATAGACCGCGAGATGATGACCTGAGACAAAGTTGGATGCTTAACCAACTGAGCCACCCAATCACCCTTGTTTTCTCTTTTTAGTCATAAAGTAGGTCAACTCACATCTACCAAATACTCACAGTATATTTAACTCCCTACACAGTACTTGGAAATAACCAAGAAAATTTGCAAGGTCTCAAGTATGAAAGTGGGTAGATGGGCAGACTAGTATTACAGAAATTTAGCTCACATAATTTAGAGGCTGATTCATTTCTCTGCCATAAGGCAACCCAAAGTTTCCCTGCTATAAAACAGCACTTACAGAAATACACATTTCTAAAAGTCTTCTGAAGGGCCAGTTTTTAATGCTGTAAGAAATCTGTACCATCGGTGGATAAAAAGTTTGCACACACATACGCTTACACCACTGTAGCACATCCGTGGGGCAAGGTCACTGCGCCATCTGAGTGTCAGACACCTTCATCGCGCACACCTTAATCTCAGGATGGATGCCATGGGGAAACTCGTTCATTTATTCCAAATGCATGTGCTGGACTTACGTCAACCAAGACGAATCTACTAAATTTACTCTCCACCTAAAACAACCAAAACAAAGGACACAATATGAGCCACAACAGATTTTCAAGAAACTCTATGTCAAAGGCTAGCGATCCCTAAAAGATGAAAACAAACCAGATGAGCTCCACGGCTGATCCATCTCACTGTCTCAAAAATTTTGAAGGAAACAAGCAGAGCCCAGCAGACTCCCTAAGTTAAGTAGAAAAGGGAAGAGTCCAGCAGCTCAGGTTCACAGACAGAGCCCTGGAAAGAGCTTCCGGGAAAGGGGAACTCCAAAGAGTTCTTGGGCCCTCCTCCAGTACGTAGCAGAGTACGGATCAGCACATGAACAGAAGGAAACCACGTGGAGCTTAGGAAGAAACCTCCCAAAAGGTTAGGGGAAGAGCATGCAATGCCCACACGGGGCTGGGAATAGCGCCCGTATAAGTCTCCTGCTGGGCTACTTCTCTCATTGAACACATACAAATACACAGAAAGGATTCTGTAACAGGGAATGATCGGCTTATGTAATTACGAAGGATCTTTAAGGAGCTTCTTCAGGACTGTATCTCTGCAGTCCAGTGGGGAGGTAAGGGAAAGCAGAGAAGATTCAAGCAAGCTGGAACCCTGCCAGCAGATGCTGGAGATGCACAAAGATGGACTCAAACTCATGTCCTTTCTTGTTGCCTCTGAGCTTAGTGGGAGCTGAACCTGGTGGCCCACCCAGCATGGGGTTAGGTGTATCAGTGCGGGTCCTATGAGAGGCAGGCACTGGGATGGGTTTCGATGTGCAGGATTTACTGGGGGCAATACCTGTGGGAGAAAGAGGAAGGAGCCAGAGGGGATGACCCAGTGAAGGAGAGAGGGAGGGGCGGTTCAACAAGAAGAGTCTCAGACCTCAGCCCAAGGCTAGGAAAGTTCAACCAGGCCCATGGAGAGTCCATGAGGAAAGCTGCCCATCAGTTGGGTCCCCCCCTGCAGAAGGGCCTGCACCGGGGTCCTTGCTGCATACACTCATCGGCTGGGAGAGGCAGGTGGGAAGTGTGGCCTCAGCGGGATGCAAGGCAGAATTCAGAGCACGGTGGCTGGGCCTGTTGGTGAATTACGCTTGCCGAGGCAGGGAATCTGAGTGGCGCGTCACCACTCGCCCGCCACGGAAGATGGAGGAAGACCCAAGGTTCTAACCAGAGAGCACATCTTCATAACTAGCAGATAATAAAAACCCAGCGGCATAAAACCCACCGCTGTCTCCATGGCAGGCAAACTGCTGGGGATGGTGTGCCCTACATCACAGTGTCCCCTTTATGAGGCCCAAGTAAAACCTCCACTGTGGCTCAGGGCCGGGCAAAGTCATTCCTCCTGCACAACTGGTATGTTTTCACCCTGTACACATACAGACCCTCTCACTGATTTCCCCTTTGTCTTAACCGTTAGGAAGCTAAGATCCAGACCTGGGGTCTACCTTAGCTTTGGGGCTTTTAGTTTTCAACTCTTCTACCTTTTTTCTATTCTTCCCCGATTCCTTTAGTCAATATTGCTCTTCCCTGCAAGTGATCTATGCTCCTTTCTGAAATAAGGCAGGATAGAATCACGTTCAACTAGGCTAGTACCTATTAGAACTAAAACGACTAGATTAAATGCTTCGGTTTATTCCTTTTATGGTAACTTTACACATGGGTCAACCCTTCGACTCTAAACCAGCCCTGTCTAGGGGCAACAGTGAGGACCCACGTGCAGTTTTAAATTTTCTAGGAGCCACATTTTAAAAAGCAAAGAGAAACAAATGAAACAAACAATTTAAATCTTTGAAAGGCCAGTGTATACTTAGACCATCTGAACCAGCCACACTACAAGCGCAGGACAGCGTAAGCCTAAAAACAGAGCTACCAATGGCCAGAGAATCAGAAGAGTTTTTAAAGAGAACAATCACAATTGTATCTAACCTATGGCATCGGCCTTTGTTAAAGATTTCCGAGGTCCTGGGGTTTCTGATACAACACGAGGAAGTAGAAAGGAGTTCTCCCAGGGGGTAACGATTATGAAATCCCTAAGATACTGTGTTATTTGTTTTGGTTTGTTGGTTTGTTTGTTTGTTTGTTTAACTTCTCTATGTATCTTTGTTTTTTATTCTTCACTAGACCACCCTGGTCTCCTTCTGAGAAACAATGTAATAAAAACGCCTGACTGTCCTTGTTTTGGGTCCAGCTCTAAAACCTCGTACCTAAGTTCAAATTTTAAAAGTATTATTCATTTACATCAAGATTAGAAGACCAAAGTGGTAGTAAGATTGCTGAGAGTTAAGAACTTGACTTTTTAAGGCAAATTATTTAACCTATGAAAGCCTCCATTTCTGCATCTTTTCAATAGACTTAAATAACTAAATCACAACAAAAACTGAGGACTGATGGATGTGGGGGCAGGGGGGTGGGCACGGAGAGGGGCACTTGTGGGGATGAGCACTGGGTGTTATATGGAAACCAACTTGACAATAAACTATTTGTAAAAGAAAAAAAAACCTAAATCACAGAATGGCTACGAAGATTAATAATATTAGGTGTATATCCAACAGGCAAATAGTAAGCCCTCAGTAAGTGGTACCTATCATTTTTAATCCCAAAAGATTACTAAATTGAGGAATTATTAGCTTGGGGTCCACAGATAAAACTGCAGGGTTGTGGGGCATCCCAAAACGTGGATGGGAAAAAAAAGATTACATCTACATTTTCACTAACCTCTAAGGAAAATTTAGTATTTCCCCATTATGAATATTGGCAACACCACGATAATATTAGAAGACCCTGCATCTTTGACCTAATAGAAGTTACAGGTGTTTTCATATAACATTTCTGATGCTATGGTTATCTCAAAATATCTCTTATCATCTTTTTGAAATCTAGTTGTTATTACACTTGGTGCTAGATCTTAATGTATTAGTAAAGAAACAATATGTTATCAATGTTTGTTTTTAATTTCTATAAGCATAGTTTGCTTTGTAATCCTTGGTGTTTTATTTTATGCACCTCGAGCATTACTCTGAGAAGGGGGTCCATGGGCTTCACAAGACTGCCGTGGCATCAAAAAAAGGTTAAGAATCCCTAAATTTTAGTCCCTTTCTTTCCTTCCAGAAAGCCAACCAAGTGACAATCGAGCACCCGCCTGGGTGGGCCCATTTCTGAGGTCTCAGGTTCGTAAGCTGTACACAGCTCGCTGGAAACACACTACACACCTGGTTCCTGACTGACTGTCAATCTGTCCGCTGAGCTCACCTTCAGTTTATGTCAGGGTTCTGGGTCCCAAGCTGATGTTTGAATGTCACATCCCTGGCCCCTGCGGACCCCGGGCCCGGTGAGGCCAGGCACTGAGTGTGCGGGGCGGTCCGGGACCAGGGCCGGGGTGGTGAGTGTGAGGGAGGTGAGTGTGCGGGGCGGTCCGGACCAGGGCCGGGGTGGTGAGTGTGCGGGGCGGTCCTGGACCAGGGCCGGGGCGGTGAGTGTGAGGGAGGTGAGTGTGCGGGGCGGTCCGGGACCAGGGCCGGGGCGGTGAGTGTGAGGGAGGTGAGTGTGCGGGGCGGTCCGGACCAGGGCCGGGGTGGTGAGTGTGCGGGGCGGTCCTGGACCAGGGCCGGGGCGGTGAGTGTGAGGGAGGTGAGTGTGCGGGGNCATCCCGATTTCACTCACACGACCCCCGCGCCTCGACGGTGACTGACGGAGACTGTGCACCCGGCACCGACCCCTCCGCGCCGCAGGAGTCCCGGAAAGCAAGCGACGGCTCGCGGCTCACAGGGCCCCCAACCCGAGGGCTCTGCCCCGACGGCGCCGAGGTGCCCGTGCTCCCTGCCGGGAATTGCGGTCCCGGAAGC
>NW_027528417.1:608395-608576 GCF_008692635.1 Crocuta crocuta
CCCGGCTTCCGCCGCCGCCGCGCCCGCCGAATCGCAGCCTCGGGGCGAAGCGTCCTCTGATTGATTTACGTGTTCTCGCCCCTGCAGCCTCCAGACACGGTGATCCGGGCGGGCCCCGCAGGAATTTTGTCCCCTCAGCGGCCTCACACTAGTATCGCATGTCCACTATCCAGAACCTCCA
>NW_027528417.1:608748-608888 GCF_008692635.1 Crocuta crocuta
CGGGGTGTCGCGGGGCCGCGGCGGAGGGGCCGCGTTGTCGGGGTGACACAAGACTGCCGTCGCGATAGGGTCGGGGACCGCGCTAATGAAGGTCCGCCCGGAACGGCGTCTTCGGTTCCGCACGCCCGGGCCGCGGCGGG
>NW_027528417.1:608930-622871 GCF_008692635.1 Crocuta crocuta
GGTAGATGCTTCCCTTCCCGCGGGAGCGGCCTGCCTGGAGGCTCTCCCAGCCCCGGCCCGTGACGCCCGCACCAGAACCTTCTGTGCCGACTGCATAGCTTGCTGTGGGCCACACACCTGGAAACGCCTTGCTGAAAGGTAATTCTTCCCCTTTGGAACTTTGTGTGTCCCTTCGCAGACCCCTTTGCTGATGCAACTAAGGGCGACGACTTACTCCCGGCAGGGACCGAGGATTACATCCATATAAGAATCCAGCAGCGGAACGGCAGGAAGACGCTGACCACTGTCCAGGGCATCGCAGACGACTATGACAAGAAGAAACTTGTGAAGGCTTTCAAAAAGGTAAGGGCACTGGAAAGGAAGGAAAGGCGAAACCGCAGTCCCAGCCGCGCTGAGGGGACACCCTCACCCGAGTCCCGGTGACAGTGACCGAGTCCCGGTGACAGTGACCGATTCTCCTCCTTTCTCCTAATTAACACCCGGCTACTTATGCGGCCTCCGGTGTTACAATGAGATGTGAGTGCTTTTCACACAAAATGTGAGATAATTCAGGTCCTGATGTTCCAAGTGAAATCCCTTCATTTGTTTCCCGCTGATTCACTTGCAAATTACTCGGGAGTGTTGGGGATGATGAGAGACAGGACCTGGCTCCCGAACACTAGCAGGGCCGCAGGGCCGGTCTACAGGAGTAGCGTTAGCCTTGTGGTGAAAATAAACCCTCAGCGTCCCTGACTCCATCGCGTGGCGCGTCTCCTTCTGCAGAAATTCGCCTGCAATGGGACTGTGATCGAACACCCTGAGTACGGGGAGGTCATTCAGCTCCAAGGTGACCAAAGGAAAAACATCTGCCAGTTTCTCTTGGAGGTGAGTGCTGGCTGCTTTACTTACAACCTTGAGGTTGCTTCCAGAATGGCATTCGAGAACATGAATTATCTCTTACCTGGGGCGGGGGGTGGGGAAATCACATGAATAAGGTGAATTGGGTAATTGAGAAAGAAGTACAAAGTTGGTACTTATTTTAACGGCAGCAGAACCTTTTTTGGTTCATTTTGTCATTTGAGTGACCTGATCACTCTTGTATCTGCGCGCCGGCTTTTGAGCATGTGGCGGAGTTTACATGGCTGTTGAACTGTTCACAGTAAACATTGCAAGGACAGTGTTGGAACAGACTCTGAACACTGGCTGTCTTTATAATCACTGCCCCATGTTTTCTTAGGGCGGAAATCCTGCATTCCTGAGTGATGCTGCTGAATTTTGTTTTGCAGGTTGGCATTGTCAAGGAGGAACAGCTTAAGGTTCATGGATTCTAAAATGAACCTAAATACGTGGAGAATTTCTTGAATAATTTTGTTCTCTAAACCCGGTTTGGCTGCCTTGTGAAATGATTCTCTGCAGTAAACGGACTTTTCGTGTATGTAATCATTCAAACTCCCATTCACACCTGCATGAGTACAGAAAACATGGGGTATGTAGGCTAGTAACACATAAAAAAACTGCAGTCAGATGGTAACGAAGCCCCGTATTCATCTTAACATGTTTCCAATGGAAAATATTTTGTTTTGAGTGTTTATTTGTTTATTGTTCAGTTTCTTTTCCATTTGATTAAATGCTTTTTTGTTGTATTAAACCATGTATGTTGCAGCTTAACAATAAAGAAACATCTCTGAACCCTTTTGTGAGCAGTTAGGCTCCCAGATCTAAGCAAGTAAATACACA
Source organism: Crocuta crocuta (assembly GCF_008692635.1). NCBI lineage: Eukaryota > Metazoa > Chordata > Mammalia > Carnivora > Hyaenidae > Crocuta > Crocuta crocuta. The sequence continues at coordinate 610,647 of NW_027528417.1, forward strand.
TATTTTGTCTTTCATAGTTGGAGTCCTTGCTCTGCGAATATTCTTTGTCATTAGTTTTCACCTGCTGGAGGGAACCTTTGTTACGTGACGTGGTGTCCTCCCGTGACGTGTCCTCCCTGTACTGACTTACAGATGAGAGTGAGAACGGGTTCTGCATGCGGCCAGAGGCGAGATTTATCAGAATGTAGTGTTAAAGTCTTAAACTAGGAAGAGCAGTTTATAAATTCTAAAGCGTTAGCACGTAGAACGCTTCTGTGTGTTTTAATTACTGTTACTGCAGCGCCAACAGAACCTCTCCCGAAGTGTCGGTGACACAGCAGGCTCCTGACCCAAAATAAGCTCGGGGGGTGCACTGTCCTGTGGGTGCCGGTGGGCGGCTCCACTACCCCGCACGTGGAAGACGAGGTGCAGGCGGTCTTCCCCAGAGTGCTAGGAATGAGGGTGCCTGCTCGGGGCTGCCCGCCCAGAAAACCCAGTTGCTCTCGCTGCGTCGTGGATTTTGGAATGTGTTCGGCCCCAGGAAGCAAGGCCGTGGGTGACCGCGCAGGGGTGTGGGGACGGTGTGAGGAATAGATGTGCAGCTCCAGTTCCACACTCCTGCTTCTTACGGAGTAGTGACCGTTCACTCCATCACACAAGCCGTGTCGTTAAAACCATTTTGCCAGGATGCATCCGCAAGTGCGTGTGCTTCGGCTCAATGCGGTGGGACGGCGATGACGTGAAGAGTTTCTTCCCCAGGGCCACCGTGTCCTGTGCCAGCTGAAGCCTTGCCCTGTTGTGAGGGCCCCCCGGAGCTGACCTCTGAAAGGCGCTGAGTGATAGACTGTTCTACTTAAGTCAAGGAAGATTGGCACTACTGAGTGAGTGTACCGGAACACGATGCCAAATTTGGCACGCTCGTTTCTGAAAAAATATATAATTTGAACAAGGAGATTAAGCTGTTTAGGAGCATTTTTCGACTTCACTGAGAAATCCTCATTTTTCTAGCATTTTGTAATGATTTCACCTCTAGTTGAGAGGTGCTGTGGGACTAGTTTATGAAAACGATAAAGCAGAAGCCTAAATTAACATGTACATTGCAGACTTGCCTTTTCGTTGCGAAATAGGAGAGCCAAGTTAATGCCCAGAAGAGAATTGACTTAAAACTGAACAGAGGGGTGCTCGGCTGGTTCAGTTGGTTGAGCATCTGACTTCGGCTCGTCATGAGCCCATGGCTCATGAGTTTGAGCCCTGCGTCAGGCTCTGTGCTGACAGCTCGGCGCCTGGAGCCTGCTTCAAATCCTGTGTCTCTCCCTCTCTGCCTCTCCCCTGCTTGGGCTCTGTCTCTCTCTCTCTCAAATCAATGTTAAAAAATAAAACCTGAACAAAGAAGGTGCAGGGGAGAGGGACCATCATAAATAAAAAGGGACCCCTCTTGGCACCCGTAGTTAAGCTCTCCGGTCGTCAGTGCGCCAGGCCCCTCCCACTCCATGGAGCAAACCTTGAGCAAACCTTTGTTTCTTTGAGGGGCACCTCTCTTGACCTCCCTTTAGCCTGTGAGCCCCAGACCCCTGACCGGACTTCCCACCTGGAGGGCGGCCCCCATCCTTAGAGGCCTGTCATGCTTGCACAAGACAAAGGATACAGAAAGGACACAGCTAAGAGCTACGGGTTTCTGCAGTTGTACTGAAACTTCAGAGGATGAGCTGGGAGTAAATCTCTCCCTCACGTGGGCGAGCTCTGACTGCGAGCCTCAGGGCTACGTAAGAGCACGGGGGCAGGACGAGCCGCCCCTGTCGCTCACGGGCAGGAGGGACCAGGCAGCACGAGTGCACGGAGAAGAGCTAGCCGAGGGCGCACCTCCCTGTGCTGCTCACGCGGGAGTGTGTAGATCTGCAGTGTCGTAAGTGGCCTGTACTTTGAGGATGCAAAATGTCCCTGCGCCTCTAGGCCTGGCAGAGGTCTTGGCGAAGCCTTTGGGGAATGAGCCTTCGGTTAGGCGCAGCCTGGAGGGAAGTGCTAGCAGCGAGGTCCTCTGCCCTTGGTTCTCAGACGCCCTGAGGCAGAGGAAGGCCTGGGCAAGCAGCCGTTCTGGGTCCATTTCAAGTAATAATAGTACCTGTTCTCAACCATCCTGCAGAGGTGGGGGGACTCATACACAACAGTTCTATCCCCAGTCAATGGCCGTTAGTCAAAAACCTTAAGAAATCAGAACGTGAACAGATTTCCGTGTGCCACCTGCTACCCGCTGGCTTCCAGCTAAAGGGATGGGTGGTTCCAGCTCATGAAGGCAGCCGCGCCGGATTGCCCCCAGCCTCATTAAGAGTGTTCCGCTCATCTCCAGGCCAGAATTCCTGGTGGAAAGGAACAAGAGAGGCATGACCCTGCTGTAACTGACACCAAGGGACTCCTCCCTTGCGGCCGATTGCAACCAGCTGCCCTTACTGGACAGGCAGGCGATAGCCAGGTGACACGATGCTCGTCTGGGATCAAGGGGCCAAGCCAATCAGCTAGAATCAAGCAGGAGCCAAACCATGTATTGGACCCTCAGCGTTGGGCAGCTCCTTTCTCGTGTGGCCGTGTTGGCACTTAACTCCCTTTTTATCTGGATAATGGAAGCTTGGAGAAAGAAACAGCATTCATCAGAGGAAGAGCTGTTATTTCTTCACTTGTGGAGAATCATTCTGAGTGGAATTAGTGCCGGAACGGGGAGGGAATTTCAAACTGTCCTTGGATAATCTTCATCCAGGCATTATTGTGTTCGAGGTCCAGCCCAGCCGTTGGGGAATCTCTCACCTGTACAGAGAACTGAAGTCAGCCTTGGCCGTGAGGATGCCCACGGGGCTCCGGGAGCTCCGCAGTCTGCTCTTGAACCTAGCCAGCAGAGCAGTAGGTTTGCCATGGTCTGTAGTTGTGCTCCCAGTGAACTGAGGGCATGGTTGGGATTGTGGTTGGTGCCTTATCTCAAAGGAATGAACAGCCTTAGGGCATTTTTCGTGAAAAAAACAAGTACACACATGGGTGCCATTCATTAAGGCACAAAAGGAAACTAAAGTTCAAAGCCAAAATCTCCCGCAGGGAATCTAAGTGCTCTCAGCCCCCATATGGGGCCTCCGCTGAAGCTCTCTGCTCTCGCCTGGTGGGCTTTGAAGGGCCCCTGAGCCTGCAGGACGGTCTGAAAGGAGGCCGAGCGTAACCTCCGCGTTCGAGCGTAACCTCCGCGTTCGTCTCCATGTGTCCTTGACCCATTCTGATCAGGACCCCGGACCCACGCGTCAGCAAACAGGATGGCAGTGGAGACAGAACCAGAAAGCACTTTAATCCACATAAACCATGACAAATTCTGGGGACAAGACATCACCAAGGATTTGGAGAGAAGTGTAACTATTTGAGTAGGAAAAAGGCCCACCTACTCCCTGGTCACGAACTGAGGGCCACTCTGCGCGCTTTGTTGCCATCGACTTGTGACAAACACAGGAGGTGTCAGCCCGACACTCAGACGACTGCAGGGACCGCTAGCTGCCTACGTGGTGGACCAGGATTGTTGAAGTAAAACAACATAGGGTGCCGCGACTTGGGCTAGTAAAGAAGCAGGGAATTGAAAGCGCAGGGGACGGGGAGGTGATGAGAGCCCGTGTGTGGGCCTTGAACACCCCCTTGTGGCCACTTTAAAAACTCGATAGCTCCTGGCAGGCAGTTCACAAGTAACTTGCTGAGGTTTCAGTTGTTGGGATCATTAAAGCAGCAGCTGACGCGTTTCATTTTGTCACCTCTCACATGTGAGGCAGAAATTGATCCAGCCAATCCTTTATCATCGCAGTCCATAAAAATCTATCGCGATCTGCTATTTTACATGGGAGAGACCAGAAAATGCTTCCACGGCCTTGCCCAGGGGAAGTATAAAACCACCTCACCTACTATCTAGCACGATGTTATTGGAAGGAATTTGACTCAAATGTAAACAGAGACGTCTGTTTATAGCCTCCAGAGAACAAGTGCTCCTCCTAAATTGTCACCTGTTGAACACAGTTTGGATGTTTACACATAGACGCACACGCACACACACGCAGAACTTATACACATAGTGCTTTCGCTGTAAACCTCTGTCACAGGTTAGTGTGCCTTTCTGGCTAGCAGAGGCAGACCCACAGAGGTCCAGCTGAACATGAGCGGTTTTTATCTGGGAAAAATAGTGACTGGATTCCGTAAAAGTTCGTAGGGCCACAACACTCGATGCAGTACCGTTAGGCCTGAAGAACCCAGAACAGGACTCATTTGGAGAGGCTTACCTTCACAAGTCGGGGAGACCCAAGGAAGGCTCCGGGCAACCTGGAAATTGTACTGTAGGGATTTGATTGTCCATGATCAGTGTCAGCACCATGTGATGGGCCCCTCGGAAAATGTACTCTCCCTCTCACAGCAGAGCCTTTGGCCCTTTCTGGGTTCTTACTGAGCTTTGCCCTCACTTCCTCCCTTCCCTTGCAATTAAAGTAAAAATGGCTCTCAGCGTACAGCTCGAGCTCCTCATGCTTCTGCTTGGGCGATGGAGTCTCCGTGGCCAGATTCCTGGCCCAGACTCACAATGACCTCCTTGCAAACACCTCATCTCCTCGGGCCTCTCTTCTTTGTACTCCGGTGTCAAGATCTCAACCACCGACTCCATGCCTGCACAGAGCAGCTGCAGGTAGCTGGAGGGAACTGTGACTTCCCCCTTTCCCTTCACTCCCGTCCGACATCCCACACGGCAGAAGGCTTAGTGTCACCCGTCACTGAGGTACATTTTTCCAGCTCCGAGTCTTCCCACCTCAGGCTGTGGTTTGTACCCTCTGTCTTCTTTCCTGTTTGTAATGAATGAAGTGTACTTGCTCCCGTCAAAACCAGCTCCTCCATTTGTGTCCAGAGCACTGTCGCCTCTTCTCCGTGAATCACCCACTACAACCATTCTCTCTCTCTCTCTTTTTTTTTTTTTTTGGAATCATCCATTTCTTCCTTCTCTGCTGGATCCTTTCCAATGGACAGAAATATCCTGCAATATCTCCCATCTTTCAGATAGAAGAAAACCTCTCTCGATCTCACATCCCCTACAGCTGCTAATCAGCCTGTTTGACATCCATTTGGATACATAACAGGCATCTCATGACGACGAACAGAACCTCCGTCCTCCCCCCCACCCCCCTGCCATTCTCTTTCCCAGTCTGCCTCATCTAGGCTACATGGCACCCCTTCCACAAAATAACTCAAGCCTAAAACTTAGTCATCTTTGAATCTTCCTTTCCTTCACTGCCTACATTCCCATCCAAATCTAACCAAATCTTCTAGTTTCTCTCTGCAAAATATATCGATGTCCATCTTCCCTCCCATGTGTCCTGACCTAGTCCAAGTCCGAGCCACCGTTGTCTTTCACCTGGCCTGTTATTACAGTAGCGCCCCCCTCAACTGGTCGGCTTGTATCCTTTGACCCCTGTGATTCCTTATAAAATTCAAATGAGATTATGTCAGCTCTCCGCACAAGATCTTTGTGAACGCTGTGCTTAATAATAATGCCGAACATATTCTAGTGGCTTTCAGGGTCCCGGGGACCCATTCCCTGCCCGCCTCCTCTTCTTGCTACCTACACCTTTGACTTTCCACTCTGCTTCCGGACACACTGGTCCCCTACCCCCGTTGCACGCGCCGTTCGCTCGCCTGGGATGCTCTGGCCCTCTCCATCTCCCTCCTCGTCACTCACTTTTAGTTCAGACCTCAAGGACGCCATCCCTGACTACCCAGTCTAAACAAGTCCCCCGCCCCCACACTGTCCATTGCTAATAAAACACCCTGTATTTTGTTTTCTTCATAGCACTTATATTTATTCAAAAGTGTCTTGTTCGTTACTTGTTTGCTGTTTTACTTTGCCACTTCCCAGCACTTAACGTGTAAGGTACACAAGAGGCCCTTGTAGAAGGCGCTGTCGGTGCCTCCCCCTCCCCATGGCACTCACCATCCCTGTGCGAGTGCCCTGGGTGCCCCGGCTACAGGGATCTGTGACCTTTGCTTGCGGGCTTTCTCTGGCCACAGGAGCGCTCTGGGCCTGCACGGGGCAGGACACAAGCACTAGGGAATTAACCCCTGCCCCTTGCCCCTTGCCCCTTGCTTCAGTGGCCCTAGAACCACGACCGGTGGGAGTTGGTATACTGCACCCCAGACCCCTCACCCTCGGGTGGGAAAACCTAGAAGCATGTTCTGTACGGGCTCCCAGAATTGCCCAGCAAGACGGGACCTCAGTTGCCCATCACGATCACCTGTCGGTCTCGCACCTTGCATTGGCTTTCTTTCATTTCCTGCCTCATTTCCCCATTCTTCCGCCCGTACTTTCTGAGCTCACCTCCCAAATACACTACTTGCACTTCGATCCTTATCACAGCCTTCTGTGGGAACCCAACCGAAGACGCCTCTGTATCTCACCCCCGGTGCTTCGAACATGGTCTGGGAAACAGCAGGTGTTCAGTAAATGCTTGTTGAACAGACGACTAAGTCTGCCTTCCTCTGATCTCCACTCACCCTTTGCGAAGTTCCAATCCAGTTACTTAACTTAGCTGCGGATCTTTCCCAGTTGTGAACGCATTTGGAGCCTGTGGACCCCTGAAATGGGAAACGGCTACACTGTTTGTCATCAGAGTCTTTGGACACGATTACTCCTGGCCTCACCCCGCCTGTTCCCCATGCTATCTCCCTGGGGTGGGGGGCAGAGGAGGGGAATTCAGTTGCAGGAGGAAGGAAGCAGGCAGAATGCCTGGCGGAGGCATATTCTATCAGGGCCTCGGAAAGACTGGGGTGCCAGGCCCCTTTGCCATTCACCAGGATAACCCGGTGCCCAGGCCTGCCAAGATGCGGGATGAGACTTCGTTCTATTCTTATCACAGGCCTTCTGTATTTCAAGGGAGGCCCACCAGGGGAAAGGATGCACCGTTTAGTTGAAGGTGTTGGGACATTTGGCTAAATGGAGAAAAAGTTGGGTCCCCACTTCACACCAAAAATGGTGATGGATTCCAGATGGATCAAAGATCTAATCGGGAAAGGCAAAAAATGTAACGGCAATCAAAAAAATGTAGTCGGGTATGTTGTGACCTTGAGATGCAAAAAGAGATTTTTCTATTGTAAAATATATATACGATGCCATTTACCATCTTAACCACTTTCAAGTGTAGGCAGTGGTATTAAGTAGATGCTTCTGTGTCCCCACCGCCACCACCCATCCATCGACTGAAAGTCTGTGCCCAGTACACAATAACTCCCGGTTCTGCCCTCCCCCCCACTCCTGGCAACCACCATTCTACTTTCAGTCTCCACAAATTTGGCCTTTCTAGACCCCATACAAGTTGAGTCAGATGGTATTTGTCCTTTTGTGACTGGCTTAGTTCACTTGGCCTAACGTCATCAAGGTTCGTCCATGTTGTAGCAAGTGTCAGAATTCCCTNGAGAGCACGTGAGAGCCAGGAGAAGGCAGAGGGAGAGAGAGGGAGAATCCTAAGCAGCCTCCACACTCAGCACAGAGCCCGATGTGGGGCTCGATCCCACAACCCTGAGATCATGACCTGGGTTGAAATCAAGAGTTAGACGCCCAGCTGGCTAAGCCACCCAGGTGCCCCCTTTCCTTTCTTTTTAAGGCTGAATAAGAATTACTCCGTGGTATGCACCTGCCACACTTGACTCATCCGCTCGTCTGTTGATGGACACTTGGATTCCTTCCGCCTTCTGGCTGTCGTGAATAAAGCTGCTATGAATACAGCAGAAAAGGACTTTTGTAACAGGACCTGGAACAAAGTATAAGGAGACAAACTGATGGTTTGGTCTCCATTAAAAGTAAAGACTGTTTTGTCAAGAGGTGCGTGGGTGGTTCAGTAGGTTAAGTGTCTGGCTTTTGGTTTTGGCCAGGTCATGATCTCATGGTGTATGGGTTTGAGCCCTGCACCTGGCTTTGTGTTGACAGCGTGGAGCCTGCTTGGGATTCTCTCTCTCCCTCTGCTCCTTCTGCCCCTCCCCTGCTCTCACTCGCTCTCTCTCTCTCTCTCTCAAAATAACTAATAAAATTACCAAAACTTTTTGAAAAAAAAAGACTGTGTTTTGTCAAAACAATAACAGAAGATATTATACAGCCTAAAACCTATAAAGGTTTAGTGCTAGTTTCTAGAATATATAAAGAATGCTTGCAAATCAGCAAGGAAAGCTTTTTGTACTTGAGAATGATGCTTATTTCCATAATGTTCATTGGAGTATTATCTACCCCCTTTTCCTAAATATTCAAAAGCTGACAACTTCAAAAATTGAGTTGACAAAATTTTTATATTTCTGCTTTCTTTATTTTTTTAATGTTTTATTTATTTCTGAGAGAGAGAGAGAGAGCGTGAGCAGGGGAGGGTCAGAGAGAGAGGGAGACACAGAATCCGAAGCAGCTCCAGGCTCTGAGCTGTCAGCACAGAGCCCGACACGGGGCTCGAACCCACAAACCATGAGACCATGACCTGAGCCGAAGCTGAATGCTTAACCGACTGACCCACCCCGGCACCCCTATTTCTGCTTTCAAACACCAAACAAAATAAAATCTAAAACAATAAAGTTTAAAGATACAACCAAATTAAAAAGAAATATTTTCAACATATACCAAAGAGTTATTATGGTTTCTTTCAGATCCTGTTTTTAAAAATATGTACATATCATCCCTTTCGGGAAAAAAAAGAGAAAAATTTTTTAGCTCCACCTGGGGGAAGACAGTTTCATGTTTTGGCTATTAGGACTGGAGATAATTAAATGAATAAACTTTTTATATTTCATGAAAACTTAATTTTTTATTATCTCTGTAATGTGTGGTTTTTTCAGGTCTTTTGGAAAACACAGAAAATCCAGAAGAGCTCAAAGAAAAAAAATAAGTTACTCATAATTCCACCATGCAGGGCAACCACTGTTAATCATGTTAGGGTGTAACCTTATAGCTTTTTGAGGGTGTCTGGGGGGCTCAGTCGACTGGGCATCTGACTTTGGCTCAGGTCATGATCTCAGGGTTTATGGGATCGAGCCCCTCATCAGACCCTGTGCTGATAATGCAAAGGTTGCTTAGGCTTTTCTCTCTCCTTCTTTCTCTGCCCCTCCCCTGCTCACGCTCTCTCTCTCTCTCTCTCTCAAAATAAATTAATTAAAAATAATAATCTTACAGCTTTTGGGGTTTTGGATATAGTTATTTTTATAATGAAAGTAGAATTAACCTGTCTATTATATTTTGCAAGCCATTTTATTGATTTTTTTTCTCTCTCATTAACAATTGTTTATGTCATTAATTATTCCCCCTCCAGGGGTTGATAGCCTCTACCCCCTAAGATCTTGCCTCTAGACTCAGGTATGCAAATTCTGGGTGTTCCGATTGCAGTTTGTGCAAGGCACACTTTGGAGCCAGGAAGACCTGGGTTCGAATCCCAGGTATCAGTCAGAACTGCGAGACCTTATACAAGTCACTGAACCTGGACTCTGTCCAGGGGGCAGTGAGAATCTAAAGGATCTCATTTATGTAAGGTGCTAAGTCAGCCAGGCACCCCGCTCCCTCCCCTGTCTTCCTCCTGAGTGTCATCAGTTGAGGCAGAGAGAGCAGATTTTAGGAAGAGGAAGTCAGGAAGGCCCACAGCGGGCCAGAGACGGCTGACAGGAGCCCTCACTCTTGAGTGGCAGGGAGGGGTCAGGGAACACAGAACAAAAGGAACTCAAAAGAAGCCAGAAAGGCTGTCCTGTGAGTCCCTCAGGACTGGCAGGAAGGAGGGGAGGGAGGGACCCCATCAGGACAGAGGGCGAGCCTGGGGTGTGCCAGGCTGGGGTTTGGACCCTCCCAGCCCCACGAGCAGCAGCAAACAGGAATCAGCCACATTCACTGTGCCAGGCTCCAAGGTCACGCAGCGAACATGACCGGGTCCTCGCCTCTGCCTCCAAAACACACAGTCCGGGTTGGGTAGAGACTGTAGGGGGTGAGTTTCTAAAAATGTTTTTCTGGGGCGCCTGGGGGGCTCAGTCAGTTAAGCATCCGACTTTCGCTTAGGTCATGATCTCGCGGTTCGTGGGTTCGAGCCCCGCGTCGGGCTCTGGGCTGACTGCCAGCTCAGAGCCTGGAGCCTGTTTCAGTCTGTGACTCCCTCTCTCTCTGACCCTCTCCTGCTCACGCTGTCTCTCTCTCTCTCCTAGAAATAAAATAAAAAACATTAAAAAAAATGTTTTTCTTAGGGCGCCTGAGGGGCTCAGTCGGTTAAACATCCGACTTTGGCTCAGGTCATGATCTCACAGTTCATGGGTTCGAGTCCCGCGTCGGGCTCTGTGCTGACAGCTCAGGGCCTGGAGCTGCTTCAGATTCTGTATCTCCCTCTCTCTCTACCCTCCCCTGCTCATGCTCTCTCTCTCTCTCAGAAATAAATAAAACATTGAAAAACAATTTTTTAATAAAAAATAAAATAAAAATGTTTTTCTTTTTCTTCTTTCTTTTCTTTTTTTTTGTTTTGTTTTGTTTTGTTTTGCTTTGCTTTGTTTTTGTTTTTGGAAAGGCTTTTGACAATCGCACTAGTGACCGCGGCCATCCATCCTCTGCAGCCTTAGGCAGAGCCTGGCAGCTGGGCTCCGGGAACCCTTCTGTGCAAATCAAAGCCTCCGCAGGCTTATCCTTGAACAGGCAGGTATTGGATTTGAGTGGTTTAGAGAATTGTTCAGAAAAGGAATCGACGGGGAACAGCCTCAGAAAAGAGGGAGAAACACGCTGGGTCCGGAAGAATCGTTGAGACAAGGTGTAGGGTTCCTACCCCGCAGAAGCGTCTTCCACCTCCCAAACCACCAAGCCTCACAGAAAAGTGCCAGGCTGGTTATGGCCCTGCATACCCAGGCCCCTGCCACACTCTTTCCTGAGCTGTAATTCACAAGCCATAAAGTTCGACCATTTAAAGTAGAGTCCCCCGGGTTTTAGTACATTCACCAAGTCGTGCGACCATCACCACAACCGTTCTCGGGCGTTTTCATCCCCCCCCCCAAGACACTCTCCCCCCTTAGTCTTTCCTCATTTGTATGATTTCATCGACGTGTGTATAGTTTTTGGCTTATACAGTTCGGTCTTTGGTCCATCGTTAGCGAACTTTGTGAACTGGTGTGAGACGGGTCTAAATTCGTTCCTCTGCAGATGGACGTCCCATTGGCCCAACACAATCGGTTGAAAGAATATTTCTTCCCCCGTTCAGTGGCCATGGCACCCTCGTTAAAAATCAATTGGCCAATTTGTAGCAACATGGATGGAACTNGGGGGAGGGGAAGGGGGGTGATGGGCATGGAGGAGGGCATTGTTTGGTAAGCACTGGGTGTTATATGGAAACCAACCTGATAATAAACTATTTAAGAAAAAAAAAAAGAAAATCAGTTGGCCATAAACAAGAGCTCATTTGTGATCTCTCAGTTCCATTCCACTGATCCATCCTTACACCAACACTGTCTTCACTACTGGAGCCTTGTAGTAAGCTTTGAAATCAGGAAATGTGAATTCGCCAAATGTGTTCTTCTTTTTCAAGGTAGTTTTGTCTACTCAGGGCCCTCTAGATTTCAGCTAGTCACAAAGCATCACTTTACCTTCCATGTGTGAGGCTCTGTGCTGTACCCAGTGCTCTGTGTCTCAGGGACCTTGTGGGAAAGCTTGATTCCAGGGTGACTACATACCCGAAATATCTCCACAGCCCATACATGCCACCCTAAAATATGCCACTTTGGCATAAGGATTATTTTGAGCTGAAGGCAATTGAGAAGACACAGATCCAGGAAGAACCCTTCCCCCTTGGAAGTCTATTGGCCTAAAAGCAGGACATAAGTTTGTAAAGGTGTCAGCCCGGGGTTCTCTACCAAGAAGTACAGGAGACAGCTTCTAGACCCTTCTCAGCCTGGAGACCGCCAGACGAATCTACATAACAAACCTTCCTCACCAGCCTCTTTGTACCATTAGTTTCTGCTGATATTTGCCTTCCCACAACGTGCTGCCCCAAGAGGCTCCAAATCCAATCCCTTTTGCTTACCGCTTCTCCCCAGAATTATTGTTCTTTGCTAAGATGCTACCATCCCTTTGCGGTACTCATCACTGAGTAAACATCCTGGGTGGAAACACATGTTAATAAACTTCTGTTTGTTGTTCTCTTGCGAATCTGTCTTTTGTTGTCTACTTTACGAGGTCCCAAGGGAGGCTCTAGAAGGATCAGGAAAGAAGCTAAG